>NC_143553.1:98662500-98962500 GCF_054136105.1 Typopeltis vanoorti | reverse complement strand
GAATAGTGATGCTGACAATTTGGATATGCCAAAGAGAAGATATAAAGTGTTTCCTTTAAGTGAAAAGGTGAAACTTCTTGACTTCATAATGAAAGGAAAAAATCATATGCTGAGGTTGCTAAAATTCCATTCCCATAACTATTATTGCAGTATATTGTTTTAATTGTTCTATTTCATTATTAGTTTTGTTGCTAATCTCTTACTGTACCTAATTTATAAAATAAACTTATTATAGGTATGTATTTATTGGGAAAAAAGTATATGTAGGGTTCTGTACTATCTGCAGTTTCAGGTACGTATCTCCCACAGATAAGGGAAGACTACAGTACTGACCATCTATTTTTGCACCTTCCAGGGATGACCTCTTGTCCTTGTTCCTTTCTGTCATTCTATCATGTGAAAAATCTCCTCAGTGTTAATACGATAATAAACCCCACAACAGTTTAAATGTCTTGATCATATCCCTCCCCCCTTGCTTTCTATCCACTGAGGTATGCCATCTTGGTTGCAATCAGATTCTCTGATGCTATGACCAAATTCAGAATTCTTGCTCCTTGTGTTCCCTCAACCACATGCTCCCTAAGACAACTGTCCCTCAAGAATCCAAAAATTCAGTTCCTTTATTACTGCACGCTCTCTCCTCTGCCCAGTTCATATCACTATAGTTGAAGTCTCCCATAATGATTGCTAACTTTGCACTTGCCAAACTAATTTGCCTAAACATGTTCTTTCATCACCATCTATATTCCCTGGTCTGTAGCAACATCCCACTAAATATCTTGTTTTATAAAATGGAATATGGAATAATATGGAATCCTCACACCATATACTCTGAAAGCCTTGAGTGTAATTTCCACTGAGACTCTCCGTCCTGTGAGCACACAGTTCATCTCTTGTCGTGACTAATACTTCACCATCACATTTACCTTCCCTATCCTGCTGAAATATACCATACCCTTTAATATCTATCAGTGGAAATAACACTCAAATTAACAAAATAACACCCCACATGTTCCTCGGTTAACCAAGTTTCGCTGATACCAACAGCTGTTGAAGAGACTGAGTCAATAAATGCCACAATTTACTTCCCTCATACACTACCCGACTATAATATAATGTACACCCCTTTATTTCTCAAGCAACTATCCCCACATGAAGCCATCCTTGTAACATTTCACCTGTGCAATTCTAGTTCCCTGATGCTATGACTCGACACACTTGCTTGCCCAGAAAACAAGTCTCTCCAAATGCCTCTGCCCTTCTGCATTCAAATGCAATTTATCTCTTGCATACAGCTCCCTTCTATCCTCAAACGTACTCCATGCATACACATATTCCAGACCCCCTTTTCCTACACATTTTCCCTATCATCTTATTCATCATACATGGGGCAAAATGCTCACTATTTTTCCTCTGACACATTTCTGCTGCACTATGTCTAACATCAACTTCAAATCTTGTGCTACATGATTCCTGCTACTTCTCAGGTCATTCATCCCAACATTGCTATCATCTCCTTTACACTTTCACTCCTCTTCACGGCCATTGCCACACTATCGTTCCACCAGGCAATCACTCCTCTAGCACCCCAATCATCAAATCTCCATACATGACATTCTGAATAGATTCATTGGCATGTAATCTCTCTCTCCTATTTCTTCCATCCTCCCTCTCACCTCTATCCCTTGCTTTCACTCTCTCATTCTTTCTGCAATTTCCTCACCTTCCTCTCTCTCCCTTGGTCTCTGATGCTGTTCTCTTACACCTACTCTCATTCCTCTCATACTGTCACACTATCCAACCTCTCCATCCTCCCAAGATCTTCATTCTCCCTCCTCAACTCAGTCTTCATTCCTTCCATCTTTCTCCACACATTCTGCTTTCAACTGCCATTCACACACATAATCATGACCATCAGACAAACCATCTCTGTCTGCTAAACTCCCCAAGGCTTAATCTGGCTATTCTCTCCATCCTCTAACGCACTACTGGCATACACAAACTGAAAATCACCCGTTTTCAAGGACTTTCTCTGCCACCACTAAATCCCAAGATCGAGATACTCATGTCTCCAAGTGCCTCCCACTGCCTGCATTTCATGCACACATACACATTTCTATTTCACACCTGCCACACATTCTTAAATAACGGAACACATACACACCACATGAGTAGCAAGCTGCAAAATTTTCAACTAGATTACAAACAATGTAGTCTTTAAATGGGGAGGGGTAGGACTCTTACTGAAACTAGCAGCTGGCATGTTGATTATGATCACTACAAGTGGAGACAATACCAAGATTGTAAAATCCTAACTAAATACTAAACAAATACCACTCAATTATATATATAAAAAAAAAAAAAGCATCAGTTTGAATAGCAGAAACTTAAATATCAGTATTATCATGAAATAAACACAATAATATCTTTCCTTACTACTAATACTTATATAATAGATATGTAAAAAAAACCCATAGCTTTTTAAGAAAGTGATGGTTTAAAAAAAAGTAATAATGTTGTTATTCAGAAAATAGTGTTTTTTTCTGCCATATCACTATTTTAAACTTGACATTCCTTTTATTTATTTATTTATTTTTCCACACTATAGTTTGGTTGCCCATAAATGTTTATTAAAAAAATCGGTCAATCAAATGGCTAAAAAGATTTATGGCTTTTGTTTCACACTAGGTGTACCTAAAGATATGCAGCAAGCAATAATATTGTATGAGATGGCTGCTGATGCAGGATTGGAAGAAGCCAAGAATGCTTTAAATTTTATTCATTCGACTTTTCCTTCAAGTAATATTTTATTCTCCTTTCTTGTCTCAGTGTTATTATATAATTGATAAAACTGAGTTTTGTTTAGATTACAAGTGTACATTATTTATACAGTTGCCAATTTTTTTTTCAGCGTGCCCCACAAGATAAACTAAAAAATATTTAGTTTATCGTGTGATTAAATACATGTAATTAAAATGTATTTATTTACATGTGTACATTAGTACACAGGTAATTAATTAGATTTCATTTTTTTTTTGAAAAAGAGGATTTAATAACTGTGATTGAATTACTTTGTTCCAAACATGTTTTTATTATTATTATTATTATTATTATTATCATAATTTGATGAGGACAGTATCATTAAGGTAATATTTGATTGTGAGGATAACAATATAAAAATTCCTCTTTGTCAGAGGAATCTTTATATGGGCCTTTTCAATTGAAGGTAAGTGTTATGTCGCCACTTCATGGCTTTATTTTAAGTTGTTTTTGTTTTTCCTTTACCCTAATTTCTCTCAAGATCTAAGCCTAAATTTTGCCTTCAGTACACGATATAGAAAGACTATCTATATATCTGGCCGATTTCTAGATTAATCACGTGTATTAATTACTCGGACACAGAGTTTACCTTTTGTTATGGACAAAATCCTTTGTGATTACTGTCTGAGATTGTCTCCTGATCAGATACTGGCAAATTTATTTGTTATGCTGCACCAGCCAATATCTTTAGATTAGAAGGAATTCTTAACCAGGGAAACTCTCTCAGATAACATACAGAGGTGAAGAATCTAACACTTATTCTTAGTACCAAAATTCTTAATATGAACTATGTTTAAACATCGTTTGCAATCGTGGCTTTTAAACATCTATTCTACTCTGCTTAGGTTCCGTTTTGGAGTGGTAATTTGAATTCATTCTCAGCCCAATGTCAGGTACAAAACAAAAAACACATTTATTGAGATCTTAAGATTATACATTTTTACATTCATGTACTCAAATCAATTTTATGTCATTCTGAAGTAAAGAACTAGTTAAACCAACCAAAACACAAATGGATACAATCATAAGCTCCTTCTATAAGATTAAGCATTAAACTACACATTATAAGTATTAAATTTCATCATTCAATTCTCTTCTAAATTACATTATTTATTCACATAAAATACTTGTCACAAATCATCTATAAACTTTCTCTAACAAAATGCTCAGTGGAGTTAAGCCACTGTTATCATCAATAATTACCCAAGAGTTCTATACTACATTGTCCTTGCTCACCAACTATATAACATTTCTTCACTCTAAGTGGGACAGGAATAACAAAATTCTGTACGTTACCAGCTCTTGGGAAGATTAACAGATCCGTCACTTAATTCACATTTTTGTCTTACACAGCCCGATCCTTCTTTCTTGAATTGGGTCAGAACATCTTCTCTAGGCCTTTATCCACGTGGTTACTCATAGAGGTCATCCTACTTGGCTTTACCAAACGTCTGGCAATGTGCCCACATCTGCCTGGCTCTGATGCAGCTAGTCCTCGTCAGAGTTGCCGGTTCAGGAATTCTGTCCCGAGGAGGTAGCTGGTCAGAGCGCTGGAACTGCAGGTGCCAACATCTAACATCTCAGGGCAATCCGGAATCCATCAGAAGGTGAGAGAGAGAGAGAGAGGCCCAACGTCCAACCACGTAAAACACCCAGAAAGGTCAGGAGAACATGACAAAAGCCTCGAGAGAGGGAAGCAAACTCCTTTTATTCTGCATTCTTGGCGCCCTCTTTAGTGCCGCATTCTTCCACACAATACTCGTCTCCTTGGCCTGCAAGATGATCCGGTGTACTCCGTGTCGCCCTGTGTAGCACCTTCTGGGAAAATGAACTAGCGCCGTTTTCTGTGAGCATGCTTATACCTCAAGCCAAACGTTCACCTGAACAGTCTGCCTGCGAACTTTGGACTTTTGTTTACACTTTGATAAACATCTCATTTCACATAGAACACCCTTTTATAGTTACAATATACAAAATTGAAAATCTTTACTTAGATTTGAATAAACAAGTTTTCTTTTATAATTCTACATTTAAAGGTATTTATAGCCCTATTTACAATCCTTTTGATAGCTTAAGTACAAGTTTCTCTTGTTAATGTGTTAGACTTGTTAAATCTTGAATGAATTAATTTTTTTTTTATAAATTCTCCCATTCAAGATCTAACATAAGTGAGACAATCTCATAGACAGTCGGTAGAGTCTCCCCTCCCTGGAAACTCAGTTTTTCATTCTACAAAATAAGCAAGTCAGCAGTGGCGAATTCTCCATGCTTGCTGCACAAGCTCATTAATTGAGAAAGAAGTAATATTTATTTGTTAATAAATGCATGCATTTATAAGCATTCCATTTAGGCTTTTATTTTTGTAGACAGAAGACGTTTTAAACTTGTGCGGCAATAATTGAGCTTGCGTTATGTATCGAAGGCCAATTCTAGTCAAGCTATCTTGGCTTGCTCGGTTGTGGGAGCATTCAGGTCCTCGCTTCAGCAGTGATTTCATGCCCGTTTATAGCCATTTCCAACAAGCCCGCCTTGTTGCTTAAACACGGGCCATATGCAATCAAAGTAGCTCTAGCTAGTGAGCTAGCCAGCCTTTACAAGTGTGCGTATTGCTTGGGAAAATTAAGTTACAACCAACTTTTTATGCCGATGTTATTAACCAGTTCATAAAGAAGAACTGTAGGGTAGAATTTGTATTCAAGTAAAATTGAAAAAAGATAGAATATCATTTGTAAAATAAATGTTTTATTTGTATGATTAAATGTACATAAATTTCTAGATACAGGTAACCCTCATATAATGCGGTACTTATACAACACGGTTCCGGTAAAAACACGGTCTACAAATTGTAGTAACCCTTTATCCTTTCATATGTTTTTCACCACGCGACTTAAAAATCAAATTTTATCTTCGTTAAATTTGTGTCTGCCTGTATCCCACATGTAATGATAAGTAGCGAATTTATATTAGGGGAAATACCCTTTAGCATGCATGTACCTCAATTGTTTACCGTATAAAACGTTTATTGTTGAAAATTGTCCTCGTTTCTGCTAGGAAAGTACATTAAAAATCATAAGTGTGTTCATCTCAAGCTGAGCACTTTATTTTCTGGTGAGTTACATACAATATGTAATGCTTGCTTTTTTGTGTAAAAAATCATTTTTATAGTAATGGCCACAAACTGCAACGAAAGGGGAAAACAAAATTAATTTCTCTCAAAGAAAAATATTCAAAATTTTGGATCGGTTGAAAAATGGAGAAAAACTAGGAGTTTTTGCATGGACTTTGAATTTAAATGAATCAACAATTCGAACAATCAAACAAAATGAACATAAAATCCGAGAAAATGTTTATTGCTGGGTCAACAATAAGTGCAAAGTGTAGCGATATTCTAATGGAAAAATGGAGACATCTTTAATGATTTCGATAGAAGATTGCACCTCAAAAGAAAATTCCTATGTACGGAAATCTTATTAAACAAAAAACTCTCAAAGTTTATAAACATTTACAGTGCAGACCAGTGTTCAATGCTGATGAATATGGGTTATATTGGAAAAAAGTGCAAAAACACACCTATATTTTGAAAAATGAAAGATCAGCTCCTGGATTCAAACTTTCCAAAGATAGAATTACTCTACTGTTTTGTAGTAATGCATCAGGTGATTACATGACAAAACCAGTGTCTATTAACCAATCCTCATGCTATGAAAGATTAAAATATGCACTATTTTATTTTGCCTAAAACATTTATGCATTATGTGCAATGAAGTTTAAGTACAATTTGTAATTTTTATACTTTGCATTTGTTTCATAGTTTGTATGTTTTCTTAACTTGCATGAATTACTTGAATTAAATAAAAATATTTTTTTGTTGGATATGTCATTGTTGTTTATATAATTTAAAAAAAAAAAAATGATTTCGGAACATAACCCTACTTTTTTCTGTGATCTGAGACTCGCCTAATGTGATTTATATAACGCGGCATTTCTGCGGAACCTAACATCTACGTTATACGAGGGTTACCTGTACATAGTTTTAAATGGTCAGTAATTCATTATTCCCTAATCAGACTTCAATTGCACCTCTCATTCCCTGAATGATAACAAGAGCAAGTGTGAATTTCAAGACCAGCATTCGCCCCTGCAAGTCAGCTAAAGGAAACATATAATTAACAGACAAAAATACTATGTAGTGGTTGGTAGATTGCATAATGGAGACAGTGGATTGTGCAAAGTTATGATGGCTAGAATGATGTACAGTGGCCTCCTTCAATAGATCCTTGGATTCCATGGAAGTGTCATATTCCTGCATCAGTTACCATTCTATCATTTTCATCTATTAACATCATCTTACAATGATCATTCTTCCTTCTGCTTGCCACATATTTAATAACTCTCTGGGGTTTTTCTTCACCTGATTTGCCAATTTCACCTCATACTGCACTTTAGTTTTCCTTACTGAGTCACTCTCCTGGCTTGTTCTTTATGTAACTGATTATTACCATTATTCATCTTGTACTGCCTCCAAAGTACCTCTTCCAGATTTCATGCTTAAGCTCCTGATTCATCCATTTTACACCTTATTCACCTTTTGGCCTTTGGAATACATTCACACATTGATACTGTTATGTATTTCTTTGTCTGTTCCCAAGCATTTCAATCTATACTGCCATAATTAAAATCACCCATAATAATTACCTTTCCTTTGTTTACTAATCCAGGTTTATACATTTCTTCATCACCACCCTCCACATTCTCAGGCCTATAACAACATCCAACTAAAGATGTCTTCCTGTCAACCTCCACATAACACTACACTGCCTCATAACCATTTCCACTCTTTCCCTTTTTCACATCTACTCTATGTGGACATAATTTCCTGCTATCATCAGCAGCACTCCCCTTCCCTTCCTTTCTATCCTCGTGAAAAATACTATATCCTTCTATTCCCATTAGAATATCATCTTCATTCAAACATGTTTCACTTATTCCAATGATTTTGGGACCAGTAAACTCACTCTCTGAAACCATTTCATCTCCCTTATTTCTGATACTTCTGGCATTTAACAAACACAGTGATTCATTTTTAGTTTTATAACCAGTCCTACCCAAGCCAATTGTTGGTTGTCATTTCTCCACCACACATGCCCAATCACCTTTATCACCATTCACCACTTATATATCTGCTCAGTGTATGTATCTTGTATATTAACTCTACCACACACACACACACACACACACACACACACACACACACACACAAAGAGGTTAAGACCTGAAACTTGATTCATGTTAGCACTACAGGTTTCAGGTGAAGAAAAGTGTACTCATCAGAAAAACTGTAGATAGGATTTCATTTGAGTGTGAGGCAAGCATTTTGCATTTGTTTCTTACGACTGATTTCTTGAAGATTCTTTTTACTGCAACCTAGGCTGAGCGAGAAGCTGGAGTTTTTTGACTTGAGTCATTGAATATATGCTAATTTTTTTTTATCATATACTGCTTTGGCACAGTTGGAGAATCAGGAGTTTGAGTTTATTGGAGAATGAAAGCCTTTATTCCAGGAAGGAATTATTTCAGTTACTTTGTTAGAGCAGATATAGTAATCAGATTGCAGAAAAGAAGCTTAAAAATCCAATGGTCATCCCATTTGTCACTGTTTTAGAGCCATAGAATGTGAGGTTGAGATTAGCTACGAGAATATCAATCTGTAGAAAAAGTAATGTGGATAAAGTTATTATTGGAGTTTCCAAGAGAAGAACAAACATCTACAGTGTATTTGGAGAAAGCTGGTTAAGAGTCAAGGGTGTTGAGAGCTTGGTGAGGATAATCTGATATTTTGGTTGGCACATTAACAATTTGAGTTGGATCATAAATGATAGCAAATAATTCAGCTTCCCTTCCAGTTTGATCAGTGAAATCAGAAAAAAAAAAAAAAAAAAGGCGCTTTGAGTTATGAGCATTAGTCTCATAAGAAGATAATCTCACTTTGGGTAATTCAATTGGAAGGTATCAACTTTCAGAGATAAATAATCAAAGTCAGCATGATCATCAGAATTAAAAGCACAATAAAGGCAGCAAATGAAAGCTATAGTTTTTATTGTGAGGAAAGGAAATCTTAAGCCAGAACAGATCATATACAGTAAATTCAGGGGGTTAGTAATCTTTGGTGTGGAATCACTCCATTTCAAATTTTCAGGACTCTAAACTGTGTGGAAGTTATGTAAGAGCATGGTTAGCAAGGGTGTTAAGACTAGATTCTTTGTTTGGAGGATGGTGAATAGGTTGCCCAGAGGTGGTTGTGAGTGCTTTATGAGTGAATGAGTTTAAAGAATGGTATGATAGGTATTGTGCGAGTAACGAATCTCCCTTGATGAGTCTTCTGACTCCATAGAGATACCTGTATAATAATATTTGCATTTTGTATGAGAATCTATAGAGCAAGTAAAAATTTCTGCTGATTAGGCATAAATTTTAGTGATGAGAGCAAATTATATTTGGAAATAGTTAATAGATAAGTGAGGCTATTATAGCAGTGAACCACTTGAATAAATTTATATAGAATAACAGAGAAATTGGCCCAGACTAAACTAAGCAGTACTCAAGACAATTGTCTTATTTATAGATTATAAATAAGTTAATCAAAGGCTAGAAAACTGTAGCTGAGAATTTTGAAGAAAACAGATAATATCAGTAGCAGAATCATTGACATTGTTAGCATTCAAGGAGCATGAGCAGAGCTAATATGGTATGGTCAAATTACCATTCTGCTTGATATTGTTTAATGGCAGAAGACCAAGATCTAGATTGATCTTGTCTTCTGCCATTAAAACCTATAAGACTAACATTAAAGATCGGTCAATATTGGAATCCAGATCAGTTTGGAGGAATATTTTGATAGGAAACTAGTAATGATGCAAGCTTAATCTTGTATTTACTCTAGTATTCGGTATATCCCATAGCAAGAATTAAACTGTGATAATCTGTGTGTATTATTGTATCCTGAACCAGCACAAAAGGTCTATTTCCTTGGTACTCTTTTCTCGTGAATTTATGTTTGAACATGGCTTTAGTAATGATTAGTTCATGTCCTCAGCAGCAATCTAGTAGGTTCCTACCTTTATTATTAACTTTGCTCTTTTCTCAAAACATTACCAGATACATGGCATTGTCTTCAGAAAATTTGGAAAAAAAGAGCAAAGCTAATAATAAAAATAAACACTAAATTGCTAGATGGTTCATAGTATATATATTTGTAGACCAGTTAGTTTTATTAGAGTTATAGTTATAATAAGAGAAAATTCTGGATGAATAAACAGAATGCCCTTGCCAGGGATTATTTGTTGCACAGGACAATATGATTTCATTAAGTAAGGTCAATTAAAACAAACCCACTTTTTCATGAAGATATTATAGTATAAGAAATATACTATAGTATAATTAATTGTATTAATTATATTATATAAAGTATATTAATTGTATTATTAATGGCTTAAATTTATTTGGATTTCAGCCAACTTTTGTTATTATTTTTATATGATATTATATTGGATGATCATCTAGTAAGATTATTATTGTTTATTATTGTTCTGGGCAATTCCAAGGATTCCACAGACTCATCGAGGGAGGCTCTAACATCATGTCAAGAACAACTATTCGACATTGACACAGTCTCTATCATACCTTGCCTTGAACTCATTCATGGTCGTAGCACCCACAACAGACTCTGGAAGCTTATTCCACTCATTCACCACTCTCCAAGTTAAAAACCTAGCTCTAACACCCTTGTCAACCATGCTCTTGCCCAGCTTCCATGCATGGCCCCTAGTCCTCCCACCACCAGTCATATTTTCAAAAATATCTTCTGGATCAATCTTATAGAAACCTTCAGTAATTTGAATGTCTCAATCATATCACCCCTCCTTCGCCTATCGTCCAATCTCTGCAACCCACAAATCTTCAACCTATTCTCATAAGGTTCATTCTACAGACCTTCTATCATCTTGGTCACTCGTCTCTGGATCCTCTCCACTTCCTCCCCATCACGAAGAAACCCTGGTGCCCATATCTGGCCACAGTAATCCAGATGGGGTCTTATCAGGGCTCGATACAGAGGAATAACAACTTGTTTGTCTCTGCATATTAAAGTATTTTTCAGAAGCCAAGTGATTTGATGAACTGATTTAGTCACTTTTGCAATGTGCCCCCTAAACTTCAATTCTCTATCCACCAACACTCCCAAATCCCTGGCCTCGTCAATCTCCTGGAGTACGGTTCCACCAATGCGATATACTGCTGCTATTCTTTTCACCCCAAAGTGCATAACCTTACACTTTGCCACATTAAATTGACATCCATTTTTCCTAGCCCAGTCCTCCAAACTATCCAAATCATCCTGTAACATTTTGACATCCTGTGCACTTACAATTGCTCTACCCAACTTTGCATCATCAGCAAATAAGTGAACACTTCCTCTCAATCCTTTCCTATATCATTGATGAACAAATTGAAAAGCAGTGGTCCAAGAACAGAGCCCTGCGGCACACCACTAGTCACAAGCCGTCTTTTAGACTCCACTCCTGCATAAACCACTCTCTGGTATCTCTCCTTCAACCACCCTCCTATCCATCTCACCAACCCTATATCTATCCCCATCTGCTCCAGTTTACTGATTAGGGTTCCATGTGGTATCCTGTCAAAGGCCTTGGCAAGGTCCAGTAGTATCACTGTAACCCCATTACCCCCTATCCAGTTCAGCCGTCACTGTGTTATAGAATGTGAGCAAGTTACTGAGGCATGATATACCCTTCACAAAACCATGTTGTCCCCCATACAATATCCCATTTTAATCTATCCAATCCTGTATTCTTTTCTTGACTAATTTCTCTAAGATCTTGACAATGATTCCTGATATGCTAATCGGTCGGTAATTTACAACAGCAGTCTTGGAACCACCTTTATGCAGTGGAACTATTTTCCCCTCTTTCCACCCCCTCGGGACTAACCCAGACCCAAGACTCAAATTAAACAAAATGGTCAAGGGTACTGATAATTCTTTAGCTGCTTCTCGTACGACACGAGCTGGTATACCATCCAATCCCACAGATGTATTGACATTGAGGTTATGCAATAGACTACTCACCTCCACTTCATTCACCACAATTCCCGTATAATCTACTGGTTTATTCATTTCTGCAATGTCGCCACCTGGATGATATATACTTGCAAAGTGCTCACTCAGTAACTCAACTCTATCATCTGATTCAGTTACCTCCCTACCATCGGCATTCTTTAAAATCATTCTGCCATGTACATTTTTCCTTTTACTTGCTACATATCTAAAAAACTGTTTAGGATTCTCTTTAGCCTGCATGGCCAATGTTCTTTTGTAATCCTTTTTTGCTTTTCTTACCACACTCGTTACCCTTCTGCCTGCGCTTTATACCGTTCATGTGCCTGCCGGTCACCTTTCTCCTTAAATTCCCTCCATAGTTGTTTCTTTTTTTGCAGCTCAAGCTTAATGGTGTTATTCATCCATTTAACCCCTACTTGATTTATTATTCGGACTCTAGGTATACAGTCAGCCATTGCTTCATGCAAACACTTCTTAACTGCCTCCCATGCACTATCAACTTCTATTCCTTGCAGTTGTACATGCCATGGTACTGAACCAATCAAACTCCTAAGCTTGTCATACTTTCCAGCCCGATAATTCCACATGTACCCTGTCTTAATTGAAAATTCCACACCTTTAGCCACCTCCCAAGTCAAGACCCTATGATCACTCTCACCAATTGGTGGCAATGTGGTCATATTATTTGTTACAGCCAAATCCTCAGATGTAATTACTAGGTCAAGCACTCTCTGACCCCTAGTATTTTCCATTACATGCTGTCGCAGATAGTTATCCCTTAATAACCGCATAAAATCCAATTCCTACCTCCTGTGTGTCCTCTCCTCACTCCAATCAATGCGACCATAGTCGAAATCTCCCATAATAATTACCCTCCTTCCACTCATTTCTTCTATTTGCTTGTGCATACTGTCACCACCATCTTTTCCATCACCTGGTCTATAGCAGCACCCAATTGTATATTTAGTTCTGCTAGCCGCACTCTCACACCTAATGGCCTCAAATGTGCTCTTTTCTCTATCCTGCAATTCAACTTCTATTCTCCTTGGCTGTAGCTCATCAGCTATCATCAACAATACTCCTCCCCCCATTTTATTCCCCCTGTCATTCCTGAACACACTATACCCATCACATTCAATCGCACTAGCTATATCATCTACAGTCAGCCATGATTCACTAATACCAATAACCTGTGGTCTGGAAGTGCCAACCATGGCCAAAAATTCTTCCTTCTTGTTCCTAATACTCCTAGCATTAGTGTACATGAATTTAAGACCCCCATTAGCCCCAACCCTACCTTGATGCCTTATATTAACTATCCCACTCTGATTTGTTGTCCTTATTCACTCAGGCATATTATATTCATTCATACATTCAACTGCCTCCCTAAGGACTGTATATCTACCCCCCCCCTAATAAATCTAGTTTCCCTGAATTTGCACATCCACTACATTCAGCAACACTTTTTCAAGTCTCCTTACACCGTAACCATTCAAATGCAAGCCATCTATCTTATATAGATCCTTTTGCCCATCGAACTCACTCCACACATCCGCAAATTCCACACCACTCGTCATACATAACCTACGCATAAAGTCATTCACAATTATGGCCCTCCTTTTAAACATTTCACTGTCATACCATGGCAAAAGACTAATCATTCTAACTCTCTCACTCTTTTCTTTTGCTACCTCAAACAATTCATTCAGGTCTTCTATCATTTCCATTTTATCTCCTTTCAAATCATTCGTACCTGCCACAACAATCATTTCTTTTAGACTCAGTTACATCCCTTATGGTCGCACAGGTTGGTACGATTTTGTCAAATCCTCTACTAACACACCTCATACTAACGAGTCTCCATACAGCACTCTATCCTTCATTTTGTTCATGTTCACACTCATACGCCTATTTTTCCTGTCATACTTTTTATTATTGGCTGGTTCATTCAGTCGACTTTTGCTCATACGCTCTAGCTGCTGTTTTGCCCTTTGTATCGCACCATTCACCAATGCGATCTCACTCATTGCATCTATCTCATCTTTTTTATTCTCTGTAAAACCATTAATACTATCATTCACACTTTCTACATTCACACTCTCACAATTCTCTGGTACAACCTCACCGTTTCTTGTCATATCCCTATTTTCTTCATTCTGAAGTTTGATAAAAATATCACACTCACGATCCGAAATACACTTCGATTCCTCATTCTCCCTGCATTTTCTACACACATTCACTTCTTTATTATCATCTAACCACACTCCGCAAAGCGTACATTTCGCAGATAGTACACTGAATCATCTCCTTTACATTACTGTTCTTGAAAGAAGATTGCGAACCATCATTACTGGCCACCATTTTCCTTCGTATACTGGAGCCATACTTACTAGTAATGTATTTTATCAAATTATAAATTATAAACACAAACAGATGCACTAAGATACGCAAGGCAAACAAAACTATGCAATATTAAAGTAAATTTATCAACGATAACCGAAAATAATGCTTATCTTATCAGGAGCTTTCACGAACACTGCACACTACGAATCCCTCTAGCGGCGACTTCCCGACATAGATTATGTTATAAAACACTTTAGTACACTAACTACACTAATAAAACTACAATAATATACTAAAATCACACAATTAAATCTAACAAAATATTAATAAATCAACAAAAATCACAAATCTTTCAGGAGCTCTCCGACAGTACGTCCTTTTACCAGCTAGCCTCGACACCAGACAGATGGGACAGAAGATAGGCTAACAGCTTTTATTAATATATTTGTAAAATGATTTAGGTTTTTTTTTTTTTTTTTTTTTTTTTTTGCTGATGATGTGAAACTGTTTAGCACAGTTACTTTTTCAGATCATTAATTCTTTACAAATGAACTTAAAAGATCTAGATTTAATGTGAACAAATTTAAGCATATGTAATTTGGTTTGAATTACACAGTTTTGGGTATTTTGACTGATAGAAAATAAGTTCAGGAATATAAGACAACTGGTAAAGTTTACTCCTAACCCTGCACTCAAGAGGTCACAAAACAAAGAACATGTTGATGTGTTTCTTAAACCGCTGGAGCTTGTAGCACTATGGAATGCAATTGAACAAGGCAGTCCAAAAAAAAAAGCTGAAGTAAATAGAATGAGAGAATAAGTTTATTTAGTAAATTTGAATGTGAATTGTATATGGATGATGAATATCAGCCTCATGTTTAATATGCTTAAAACTGGAAAAATTATGTCTAGTTCAGTGAAGTAGCACTCATGATGAAAATACCTGCTGAAAAAAGCAGAAACAGAAAATGTGAATTGTGAGGAGGGGGGTTATCTCTTAAGTGGCTGTTATGTGGAATTATTTACAGCTGAACCTAAGGCTTCAACAACAGTGCATTAGGTCTCTTAATTATGCAGGGTCATTATAAAGTCCTTGTGCTATACATGAAAATTCTGTAAAAAACATCTGAAATATAATTTAGTGAAGTTTAGTATGTACTAAGAATGATTTATTTATTTTATTGTAGTTTAGCAAAAAAAAAAAACAATTATTATTTTTTATTTTTTGCAGAATTAGGATTGACCAAATGGTTTCAATAGAAGAGAAAGTAAATTGTTGGCCATGTGTGGTGCACCCTTGTTGTAATGGGATTTAAAAAAGATTTAGAACATCTTACAATAAACATGCACCACATTGGAATTCCATAACTAACTGAATGAATAAGTTTAAAGAAACAGGTTCTATCAATGATAAAACCTATAATGATAGAGTGTAAGTGAGGAAAGCGTGGCTCTGTAGAACAATTCTTTATTGCAAGTTGACAGAAATCAATCGAACAGGCACTTTGGAGCTAGGTTTTTCTGATTCCTCTAAGGTCAATGTCTAGTATGCATTCATTATAGGTGGATTGGAAGAGATGGACTGATCTCTTGGCCATTAGATTTATTTCTATGGGATTAAGACTATTGTTTATTCAGAACACCTGCTCTTTAGACAATATATGGACTAGGATAACTGATTCAGGGTATTACTGAAAATCATCTGTAAAACTTATTTGTAGAACTTCAGAATAGTGTTTTGATTTGTATACATAATGACGGTCAACATGTTGAAGATTAACAATCCCAAGAATAACTGTATGTAAAATTCTAATTCTTTCACTTACCCTTTTTTCAGATTGAAAAAAGGGTAAGATTTGAAAAAATCTGAAATTTTGAAAAAATTTCAGATTTTTTCAAATCCAGGTCTTCCCAATAAAAGGTCATTGTCAATTCTATATCACCAGAAACATGATAATAGTATTCCCAGCATTAACAAATGAACCTGTACAACATTAACAGTTGTACAGGTGAACCAAAGAAGACCTAAAATTTGCTGGATTCTGTAAAGGTTATGGATGTGATATGTCAAGGACAGGCTAGAGGTGGAAGTCAGCCAAAGAAGAGAAATCAGATCCTGACTAAAGATCTGAATATTAGGAAAAGTAAAAGAAGTGAATTGAGATATTTCTTACACGAAATAATATAGGTTGCACTTTGGTTGCTGTTCATAGATTGTCTTCACACTACCGGTCCACAACGACAAGCAGATGATTGAAGTTGAAGACTGTTTATGGAAGATCTTGAGCACTACAATATTTGCCAAATGAAGAGGAATGGATATCCTGTTCATAGAGCATCATCATTACTATGAATAGATTTGAGAAGAGTGAGAAAATATTAGTTTATAGAAGCAGCATGGATGAAACTAGAGATTACTGGGGGTGGGTACTCAAGCATTAGCAGGAAATATGAATAGAGGAAACCATTCATTGTGACAGTGAACATCAAAGAAAAAAGTAGCAGCCCAACTGCAGAAGGCAAATCATAAGGTGGTGTAAAATCTCTTGCGGTGAAAAATAGAAATATTTTTCACCTATATCGATTTTACATGGGCCATTAAAATACTTGTAATTAAAAGTGTATGTAACCTACTGTAATGTATTAAATTTCGTAATGTAATGTTAGAATAACTGAATATGGAACCACAAGCAATTGTAACTAAAAAGCTCAGACAGGATTAAGCTAGTAAACTGAAGGTCAACAATCTCAAAGGTCACTGGACTATGAGTTTTGCCAAAACCTACCATAAGCGTGAATGATAAGGGTGCTGCCAGTAAATCCGGTAAGTCTTTGGATATGATATAAAACGTGGAGATTGAGGCTCAAAGTCTCCCTTAATTTTCTGTTCCTTGTGGCAAGCTTTTTGAGGACAGGAAGAGTTGCGATCCTGTAAACTGTAGTTTCTGGAGATCATGGGGAGTTCGCTGGCAGTATTTCAAGATATCCTTCCGTGAAATTCATCAATGAATGTACCGATCCACGTGCATGCTGATTTGTAGCAGCCGATGAAGTTCCTAACATCGACGAAAAAATGCATTAAAGTTACAAGGAAGGATTCTGCAAGACGACAACTGCCGGATAGTGCCCAATCACAGCCGGGGCACAAAGGAACTAGCAGAATTCACCCTTAACCTTTTTGATTCAGGACTGCACATGATATAGTAAGCTTGTAAGTAGATTGCTTTATGTTAATAGCCTAGATTGTGTGTACAGATGATAGATGTTAATTCTATTTAACTAATGGTGTAATGTGTTTGAAGAGCAGAAAGCTGAACGTCAGTTTGAATGTGTATAATAGAATACTGTAGACTTGAATAATGCTTGTGTTACTTAATGTTTAGAACGTGTATAGTGTAATTTTGCCTTATATTAGTTTAATGAGAGTAAAGGTTATGTGTGCTAAAGTCCATCCACATGTTTAATAAGTCGAATGTGAATAATTTCTTTGTCTAATGCTTTTAAGTGAATTGTTCTAATTAATGTCCTATTTACTTTTGTATATAAATTGTCTTAGTTAGAATAAACATTTGGTTTTGTTAATAACTTGCCTGATCTTTGTTAGCCAATGCACTGTCTCATAAAAACAAATCGAACCTATGTGACCTAAGTAAAGTTACAGCCATGACTGAGTAATTCGGAGTTGCTTGAGATAGAATTGATTTAAGAGTTATTCCATGTGCATAGCTAAAATATTCTTTTGTATGTAAAGGAAAGATAGAAAATTCTTTTGTGCTATCCTTAATGGCGCAGTCATTAACAAAAATAAATTTTTAAGATTTTCAATGTAGATTAAGGATTTGGTCCCAGCCAGAGGTTTTCCTAAGTCTGTGAGACTAGTACGTGTGAGACTATATTTTACGGCCTTGAAAGGGGGGGAAGTAAGCTAAGTAGATTATGAAAGGACAAAAGATAAATAATAGTATTATACGTGAGTTAGAGAGCATATAGGCATTTTGAATAACCTCAAGCAACCACGAAAATAACAAAGTAATAGGGGAAAACACATTGATTTAAAAGGTAACGTAATAAAGAACTAAATATTACAATTGGTGCAGTTCGACATAAATATAAATAACAAATACGAAAATTTACAATGGTAAGTAGGCTTCTTCTGTGTTAGTGTCCAGGAAATGTGAAGAGCAATCATGAGTTTCTCCAAACCTTTCCATGACTTGCATCCAAAGGTGGAGGGTAAAGTTTGCTCAAAAATCTGTTATAAAGCAAGAGCAGAGTTCATACTAGTGAACACATATTGATCATATTGATGAATAGTGTGCCTTGAGTAATGCCTACTTTTTTCCCTCATTTCTGAAAGGATTTAGTTGGGCATTGGAATGTTACTTTGACTACCTTGCAGGACAGCCTGTATGTAGACAATCATCATAGCTTATGATGACAATCTGGGATGAGTGCTAACGCTGTAGTGTTAGCACTCATCCCATACAAATATTTGAAGGAATAACATCTGAACCAGAAGTGTTAGTATCCAAGCTATTAAGGATCATAAAAATCATTATTAAATTTCTTCACATGAAATATTACAAAAAGTATGTCTTTATAATTAGAATATTGTAACACTTTTTTTTTGCACCAAATATCATTGTGGTTATGATTTAAAATATATAGACAGATGAATAAATTGGATTGCCTTATTTGTATTTCTGCATGAGCAGTAAAAAGAAATTAAAGTTAGTAAAAACTAATGAATTTAAAATTTATAAAAAAACTTATATTCTGAACTCCTCATTAATTGGTCTCACTAAATCATTGAAATGTAAATAGCTGAGTACAGATGCCTAAAGGAACAGATGTTAGGAGCATAGGCAACAGGGGAGCACAGAATAAAACCACGTTAAAAATACACTGCAGTGGATTAAAAAGGACTGTTTTGGTTAGAATATTTTTTTTTTTAATATTTATCCCATACACGAGAGGCACAAAGACCTATAGCACATCATTGCCATGTATGAGGTGCAGAAAGCAGAAACCTATCGACTTTCTTCTTAAAAAAGCTGTAAGTTGAAATTGTTGGGAAACACATATGAAGAAGGCTTTTCTAGGGACAAAGGTAGATTCTTCACCTCATATGGAGTAATAAAAGAAGAAAAGGAAATATCTAGGAAAAAAAGCATCAAAGTGATGGAATGCTAAGTCAGTCAAGTAAGACATTTCATTGCAAACCTTTTTTGAAACATACTCCTGGATACCACTTCTGTTCATATAAAGAAACACCCATAGTAAGTGAGTTTGGATGAGTGTGCTCTGTTGATTTTAAAGTAAATCAGTAAGCTATTTTCTTCTTATTAAAAGAAAGAATGTTGACAGTAGTAATAAACTGTGGAAGAGGCATATGAGGAACTATTTAGCAAGGGAAAATTTTTGGACTGAAGTTTTCAACAGCTACAAGCAGGAAATCAGAACTTCTGATAATTGGTTATGCAAAAACTTAGATTAAAAAAAAAAAAACATAACAAAAAATTTATAAACTATATAAATATATTTATATTCTTAGTTAGTTGGGGATGATTTATCTTTGTTGTCTGTATAATAAAAGTTTGAGAAAAATAATGCCAAGAAGTGAGCCTTATATCCGTGTAATTTAAAAGTTGAAATTAAATTATAATTTAATTTCAACCTACTTTAAATTTTAAATAAACTGCTTTTCATGGCAAGGGACCAGGACAGTATATTAAGTTAATGAAGTTTAACCATGAGCAACAATAATCTTTGCTGTATTTCCAAAAATCCAACATTAGTCTTGCTGAAACTTTCATAAACTGCCTTTTAATATCATCACCTTAACACATTCATTGTCTGCCCTGTTTTGAAAGGTGAACCCTTCAGATTAGTTTGTGTGTGTGTGTATAGAAATAAGATGTTAACATTTTCCATGTTTACAGTAGAAACTAAAATGACAGAATATTTGTTTACCATAGATAATCACGACTACATTAAGTCATATGTTAAAATAAAAATGCTTGTCAAGAAGTCACTAATATTAATCAATCATTTACTTTCAGGAACTTTGAATAACAAAGAAGAGGAAAATGAAATTTTATTTAAACCAGAAGCTATTAAGGAGGATCACAGTACTTTGCATCCGTCTTTTTCTTCTCCAAACCTGAGTCTTCTGGGATATTCCTCACCAACGTTACTTCATTCTGCAGGCTTAAAGTCATCAATTTCTCAATACCTTGGGCTTATTCTGCCCTCATCACTCAAAAATGGTTCAGTTCAGAATAATGAAAATTTTTCCTTTTCCATTCAAACAGAAAACTCATTATATTGGCATAACACACCAGCCATATTTGCAGGCAGAACCTGAAGAGGAATTTGATGAGCTATCTCTACAGTGCATATTTCTTTTGCCAAAAAATTTGTACATATGTTAACAAAAACAATGGAACGAATTCTGTTAAAGTATTGATTGAATGCCTTGTATGTTGCTTCTGTTTTATGATGTGTGAACAATTTTTTTAGATGGATTTTTAGATAAGAACTTGAGTTTGCACACCTTATATTTTTATTGACCATATAGGAGGAAAAATGTTGAATAAATTGTCTGTTAAGAATATGAGAACATTTTAAGGATTCTGGTGCTGTCTAGGATAAAATACTCCATTTTTTTTTTTTAACCTGGTTTTAAAATTCAGAATAATTCATCTGCTATCCAACAGCAGTCTTGAAGGTGTATTAATACTGAAGTATTTTAATATGTAAATAATGGTAGAAATAGCTACCTTGACAGTTATACCATGAAGGCTTTCTTGTGTTTGGTCTAACTGGTTAAAAGCTCATGGCAACAGATGTTTAACCACTAATATCTTGTAATGCTAAAATTTCAAAGCATTTACTGATTCTTGATGGTATTAAATATTGCAAAATTTTTATATTTAAAAGAAGACATACTGAAACCCAGATGAGAAACATTTTAAAGATTCGGGTGCTGTCCGGGATGAGATACTGCATACTCTTTTTTTAACCTTGCTTTAAAATAAAATATAATTCATCTGTTATTCATCAATAATCAGGAGTGAATGTTTGATTGTGCAAAAAGAAAGATTTATATGGTATTTGAATATTATTATATGAAAAGAAAGATATATGACATTAAGTCTGGTTTATAAGCTACTGTTATATATAATCAAAGATAGTTCAAAATACCATACCTGTGATTTTTTGTTTGCATCATGGTAGTAAAAATTCCATTTATCATATTGCTTAAGAAGTATTTGATAATGTAGAATCTTCAAAGTTTAGCATTAATTTTGGAAGATACGGACTGTTCAAAAGTGAGATACCTGATCACATTAAGTTTCACCTAGTAAATGACCTACATCACATCCTGCATTTTTCTGTTTTTCGTAGATGGTGTTTTTGAAATACTGTAGCTTATCAAAAAGCTTAGAAATTCAATTACAGAAGTGCCAATCTTGTGTAATAAAAAATTTTTGCTCTCTTAAATATTTCTCTTAAAATCAAATACTCATTTTATAAAATAGCTATTGAAACATGAGTATTTTGGTCGAAAAAAATCAGCAAACTAATGTAATAAAAATATAACCAACACTGGGTTTACAGGTTGTAATGATTATTTAATAAATGTTGCACCACTTAAGCTAGTGGTTTTGTCTGTATTAGGATAAACACACAAATAAATATACAACAAGTGTTTAATATGAATCATTACATAACTAAAAACACTGAATGTGTAGGAACTGTTACACAAAAATAAAAGTAAAACAGAAACACGTGAAGTGTGGAAGCTGGCACATGGTCAGTCATTGTTCAGTAGGTGCGTGCGATTGTTTGCAGAAAAATTAAAGTCTGATGTGTTTAAAGATCTAATAGTGACTTCCAAAGGTCGCACAAAATCATCCCTTGATTTCTGTTGAGAGAGAGTGCCTTGTGAGTGGATTACCATTGTGGGCTGTGAAGTTGTCTTTATGTATGGCATGAAGATCTTGTTCCATTTATTTTTCCTCATGCCCACAAGAACATGGAATACTGTAAACTCCAGGATGTTTGTCAAAAGGGTTGTGGTCCTTGGCCAAGCATAACAGATTTCATAACCATCATAATGGGTTCGAAGGCTACTCTAATGTCATGAGATTTGTAATTTTTAGCAAAAGTTCGTCAATAAAAGATGGACTCTGAAGTTCTGTAATGAATGTCATTGATCTGTTGTGGAGAGGGATTAGAGATTAGTATTCTTTGTGCTATTTTTTTAGGATATCCATTGCTGATCCATAGTTGGAGAATAGAATGTAATTCTTCTTTTAGTGTTCCTTCATATCTTATAATAGAGATCACCCCCTTTTTTCAGCATATATTACGGCATACTTCTTACACCATAAAATCAAATTCACTTTAGAACTTAAAAATGAAGGAAAATTACTTTTCTAAACATTCTAATTATGAAAAAAGCAGACAGAGGCATTTCTCTCTGAGTGTACTGTAAGCCAACCCATACAGGTCGTTATCTACATTTCTCCTCATTGCACCATATTTCACAAAAATTAGATATTGTACATGGTCTAGCATTCCATTTCTCCCACACTCACCACAACATTAAATGGAACAAGATCTTCATACCATACATAGAAGACAACTTCACCACCAACAATGGTAATCCACTCACAAGGCATTCTCAACAGAAACCAAGGGATGATTTTGTGTGACCTTTGGAAGTCACTATTAGATCTTTAAACACATCGGACTTTAATTTTTCTGCAAAGAATCGGCCACACCTGCTGAACAATGACTGACCATATGCCAACTTCCACACCCCACGTTTCTGTTTTACTTGTATTTTTGTGTAATGATTCTTACACATTTGGTGTTTTTAGTTATGTAATGATTCATATTTATATATTTATAGTACAATATATAAGTACAGCATGTACTTATATATTTTTAATATAAAATAGTAAAAGTATAGCTACTTCAAAAATGCTACATACCAAAACTAGCAGTATTTCTTTTCAAATATGTAGTAAAGAAAATAATATGTAATTTCTTCTTCCTTGATCATGGTCATTTCAGAACCAAAATTTACAATGTTTCAAAATGAAGTGCACAAGATTATTTTCTTGCTGTTTTTGCCAACAAAATGTTCAAAATAATTACAAGAATGAAAATAATTGATTCAGTTGCAATGGGAAAGAACTGTATCTCAAAATATTGCAAGAATTAAAATAGTTGATTCAGTTGCAATGGGAAAGAAGAATTGTATCTCAAAATATTGCATATAATATTATACATTATTATAAATGGCATGATTTTCTGTTAATCAAAACTGTGCAAGTGGAAACTATGAAGTGATTTCTAGCTAGAATTATGAACCAACAAGACAATTTAGAAGAATCAGCAAACTTTTTAATACATATTTTAATAATCATTTTATAAGATAATTGTTTCACGAGAGTAATTATCATCGATAAAGTTCTTTGGGAACAAAATTGCACAGTTGTCTTAAAGGTAATTAAGTAAAATTAACAAAAAAAAAAAAATTCTGCATTTATTTTTATATGGTGACAAGATTTACATGCACTAATGGGTGTTCAACTAAACAACAAAAAAAAAACATTTCAGTATGAAAGTTTTTTTATTTTGTCCTGCCATTAACAACTAAACTTCTAAGAAACAAAATGAACAGTCTAACAAATTGTGACTCCCAGTTCATTTAACAAACACAACACACCAATCTTAGGAACATTTTACGATTCACAACAGAAAATGTTCAGTTCAGTATTCCTTCCCCTTTCTTTGCCATATTATATTGATATTCTTCAACTGTTGAAGATGTTTCTCACATCAATGTTGTGCATATTTGTATATTTTATTTTTTAATAACCTGATTTCTATATTTCAATATGGAAATCAGGTTATTAAAAATGTAGTTGACTGTGAAAATGCTAAAAGTGGTCGGTGATTTCAATCATCATCAGTTTCCTGATATGTACCCTCAAGGGATGTTCAGGCTACTATGACAGCACTACATGATTAAGGCTACATTATCATTAATCTCCTATTGACAATTTTCCTCCAAATTTGTCTTTTACTTGTCAGCACTCCAATATTGTTGTATCTAACATTGCTTCTGAGACACTTCTGCCACAAGACACTTTTTCCTGCCATCTTGACATGAGACACCTGTTTTGCTAAACTTTCCTCACCCATTCTATTTTAGACAGTGATACCACCTTAGATTAGCTCTGCTCACACATTCTTGAATGTTAACATCATCTTCTTTTCTAATATGATTCTGCCATTGATACCATCTGTTCACCTCCCCTAATTTTTTCCAAAACTCTGTGGTCTTTGATAAAGTGCTTTATTTCTAATCCAACTCTCAGATTCATAACTTAAAACTGGTTTGAATACTATTGTTTACACTGCTACTTTGAGGTGATTTCAAAACTAAAATGAACATAATGACGTGTTCTGAAAATGACAAATCACTTGCTTTCACTGGTTGTGTTCTTATTGTCAATCATTCAACAGTTGCTAATTTAATGAGACAAACAAAAATTTTGTAATTATATTTGCAATGAAGCTCTGTTCAGTCCATAGTTTTTTTTTCTAAAAAAAACCAAAATATTGTTGCCAAAAAAATTAAAACACTGTTTAACAATTGGGATTCAGGATCAGAATATACCAAAACTGATACTTGAATTTTCTACACTGGAAGACATTTCCCAAGAGTGAGCCTGCTCCTAACAATTGAATGGGTGAAAAATTTAATTCGAATCATGTATTTTTACCATAAACTTTTCTAGGATAAATTATTTTCAAATTATTCGTTTCATTTTACTGTCTTTATATTAAAGAAGTTTATTTCAGAAACATCAAAAAATTTAAAGATTTTTATGAAAAAAATAAATTCAAATTACAAACATCCACCTTACACATTTCCAAGATCACATATGTTCGTGAGTTGGGACCTGTATACGATAAAAAAAAAAAAAAAAGACTAGAAATTCAACATATTGCATACGTCTCTATTTAAAATTATAGCACACTGCATATACTGTAAAAAATGACACATTTCCTACTGCTTAGCAGCATTTGCTCTGAGATGATGCAGCTTTTAATGTGAGTTAATCCAGTTAAGTGGATTATCACAGAAGGATATCAGGATAAGAAAATAACCATTCATTAACTTATTGCTGATATTTTGCTGGTATTCTATCCAGCATCTTCAGAGCACAAAAACCGTTTGTTACAGTATGCGAAACAACAATCTGGTATGACAATGGGACTAGTTTGAACAGTTGCAACATACAACACAAAGACTAAAGTCCTAATTAGGTGCCATCTATGTTGAAAAAAAAAAGAGAAAAGCAGGTATTAATTAGGTCTTAAGATGACTGTCTCCCAAATCTTTCGTTGAGGTTTGGAGTATGTTTCAGGGCTTCTGTTGATTCCAAGAACAATCTCTCTAAATATTGTTCTTGGAATCAACAGAAGCCCTGAAACATATTCCAAACCCCAACAAATATGGCTGTATAAATTTGCCAATGATTTAGGAGACAGTTATTTTAAGACCTAATTAATACCTGCTTTCTCTCCCCCCCCCCCTCCAACATAGATAGCACCTAATTAAGACTTAAGTCTTTATGTTGGACATTACTGTTCAAACTAGTCTCATTGTTATACCAGATTGTTGTTGTTTCGTGTACTGTAAAACTGTTTCTGTGCTCTGAAGATGCTGGATAGAATATCAATAATAAGTTAGTTATTTTCTTATCAGTCTGTGTTCTCATCTATACTGTTAAAATTAATCAACATGTAAGACAAACACTTAAATGTTTGTCTTATGTCACAAGCCTTTCTACACATTTGAGGAGTCTTCTGAGTGCACTTTGAAGTACACTTTACAAAATTAATAACACATATTAAATATGTTTTGTTCATACCGACTACTCCTAAACTTACCAAATCAATTTTACTAAAATCCTTCAATTTTTGTTTCATCTGACCATTTGCAAGGGCACAAAGGAGAAAAATGAGCCATTTGTGGAAACGCTGCTATGTATACACACAGGTATATATAGCAGTGTCTTCACATACACTGCTTGTAAAGAAGTCAACAAACACCATAGTGTGAGGAACAGAATGCTGAGATGCTTTCCAGATTCACAAGGAACACTGTACATTTGATACTTTACATAAAATCCTATAAAAATAAACAAACTCAGCTTTAAGAGCGTAGGTAAGAGTCAGGTTCATGATAAGTAAATACAATCAATACTTGAAAAAAGATAATTTAATGAAGAAAACATTCATTTTTTACAATGTCAATGGGCAACGTTTTTCCTTGACCAGCTTGTTGATGTTGGAAGTGGCTATGCGCAGAGTATTCTCGAGATTGGTCCATAATCTGAGTTCTTGTCTTGGATTTCACATGCTTTATTCTGGAGAACTGCTCACATAATTATATGCTTCCTAACAAAGTGCACATCTTCAAAGCATGCCGGCGAAGATTAGGGAATGCGTCCTCAGAAATGTAGTCTTTTATGAAATGTAAGCAAGGGCACATTGAATAATTTTTCTCTCAAAGAAGAGTTATTTCGGAGTTCAAGCATCTCCATTTGTACTGAGCCTGGCATTTTGGCAGCATTGACACTGAATGGCATTGAAAATAAATCTAAAGAAGACTGTTGGTTACGAAAATCACTAAATATCACTTTACAACATGTTAATTTTGTAGTGTATTCATCAAGAGACAAACAGTTGGACGTCATTAACTCATTTTCAGCGAGAAGCTGAAAATGCGTTAAGTCTTTTTTTGTGAGTTGTGCCTCCCAAAGTTTGAGCTTGGCCACAAAAGCTTTGATGTGATCAAACAGCATGTGCATCAGTTGATATTTGGATTGTAGGTGCATATTTAGGTCATTCATATGCAACGAGATGTCGGTCACAAAGGCAAAGTCTGTCATCCACTTTGGATTGTTAAATTCTGCAATCAGATTCCCCTTGGTGTGCATGAACTGCTCGTTTGCTATTTCGCTCGTTAAGTCAAAGACTTTTAAGAACCTTCCCTCTGCTCAACCAACGCACATCACTATAATAAACCACATCGCCGTGATCCGCTTCGCACTCCTGGGTCAAAAACTCTTGGAATTGATGACGATTCAATCCTCTTGCCCCAATGTTGATGACAGTAACAATAACTTTCATGACATTCTCAAATCCAATAGTTTTCACGCACAAATTCTCCTGGTGGATTAAACAGTGGTAATGGATGAAATCTTTTCCTTCTAGTTCCGGTTCTTTCCGTAGCAGCGCAACAAACCCTTCGTTCTTTCTCACTATAGCAGGGGCACCATCAGTTACCACACCCTCGAGGTTGGTTAAGCTGAGGTCGAAATGCTGGAGCGTTTTCTTGGCTGCTTCAAGAATATCAGTGCCTTTCGTCATTCCCTTCATAGGTACGAGTGCTAGCAGTTCTGTCACATTGAATTGTTGATGAATGCCACAGACAAAGATAGCCAGTTGTGCTGTACCCTTTGCATTAAAAACCCGACAAGAATCACTTGATTTACGCTTTTTACTTGTAGACGCCATAGTGATGGAAGGTGAGCCCAAAAAATGATCCAAAATGGCTGTTTAACGGTTATTATCCACTGAATGTCTCACACTAACGAAAAAAGTTTGGCAATATAAAACCACAACAGGCTATGGCTGACACGACGAACCTGCATGTGCTTATACGTGAATATCACACTGTTCACAACTGACTGACTGTGGATAAGATCCTCTTGTATTTATATGAAAATAACGAAGTATCGAGAACCTTCGAGATGTATCTGGAAGGCACTAGATAGTGCACTCGTACTGCTTCAGCCATCTACCTGCAAAGAATCGCACAAGAAAATGTGTCTGTGACAACAGGAAAGTCATCAGTTATTTCGATGAATACTGCTTGGCACTGGTAGATGACTGAAAATAATGTGTATTATTTATTTTTATAGGATTTTGTCAAGTATCAAATGCACAGCAGTATAGCTTCATTGAAATTATTTTTTAGTTAATTGCGTTTTAATGTTAAGTAGTTATTTTTTCAAAATGGGCGGACCACAGGAAAGAGCTCCGTGGGCCATGCTTTGAAGACCCCTGCTATAATGGTTAAAAACATTGTCCTGCTGTTATTCTAACTGAAATTTCCATTATTAAGTTTATGGTTGTTTGTAACGATTTGTCTTAGACATTTGTATGAATTTATTATTTCAATCTTTGATTTACTTTAATCTGTTTTCATTCTGGAGTATTTCCACTGAACGTTATTTTTGATTTATCCATATTTATTTGTAGGCCTATCTCTAGACTTACGTCATGGTAATAATTCTGAAGTAGCTGGATAGTATTTCTTCAAAGGCACCACCATTCCAATAAAGCTTATTGATTAATGCAAATTTATCACTAATAGTTCTTGAAAAAACATAACAGACAATTGAAAATTCTACCTTGAACACTTTCAAGCTACATTATATGTAAACAATTATATTTAACAAACTACCAGCCTGGTCAGATGAGTATTTAACATGCCCAATGTTTCTAAAGTGTACATATACCCCAAGAGGTATACAAAAGGTTTTGGGTTGCCTAGCACTACAAGCACTTTTTAAATTTTGATTACTTTTTTTGCATATAAGTGAAGCTCTGTTCTATAATTAATTTTTTGATAACTAAAAATTCTGAAAGAAGTTTTAAACAAAATGAGTCTTGGCATATAGATTGATCTCCGTCTGGTTGTTCCAATCATATGGTTTGAACTGTTTGCATTTAAAGTCAAATAGTTTGCCATGCAGTCAGAACTTGCCACCAAATTTAAGAATCATTTGTATTTTAAATGATAAAACTTCTCTGTTTCACTACCTACATGTGCGTCTATATATCTATATATATGTTTAATCCTATTTGTATCATGTGAAGGATGTACAGGTTACATGTGCAAAGTTTGGTTCCTGTGATTGTAGGACCACAAAACAAAAATCGATGTAGAGTTCTACCTATGGCTAAAAATACAGAACCGTATTTCGGCAAACTTCTTCCCAACAGAAACAAATTCATCTCATTAAAACTTTTTTCAAGTCTTAAAAGCTAGTCTTTTATTTTCCCCCCACCCCAATATATATAGGGAGTAGGCAAGGCCATTTTTAGTCCTCACTTTTGGAGACTGAAGGGGCAGTTCAATTTCTACAAGTAGCCAATCAGAGATGCTGGTTCAAGACTATCACTAATTATAAATGGCATCTGGTGAAGAGAGGGGAGATAAGTGTTGCCATCTCGTGGCCACTAACAGTATATTATTTCTGAAAGAGTGTGGGTTCTATGGTCAATTTTCTTGAGTTTATGGGATGAAAATGCCTGCTTGCCTATGCCTGAGATCAACTGACTCAAGAACAAGTCAAAGAAAGGAGAAAAAAGTTCCTCTAGTCAGCAACTAGATTCACACTGAGAACAGGTTTCTTTGGTTGGCTTTGGGTTTGCTACTGAAAATTAAATTTCACAGTTTTTGTTTCTATCGTGTGCATATTGGATGCGTATAATATTTCACATTTGAAATTTATTATAATATAAATTTGTTATTATAAGTAGGGCAGGCTGAAATTGTAGGCATTGGAAAATGGATGTCAGTAAATTGAAAGTCATGCACTTTGGCATGATTAGATATCCAATGTCACATTATATTGGTGGGATTATTCTAGAAGAAACTGATCAGATCAGGCTAAGGATCTGGGAGTGTTGAAAGATAGCAAGTTGAAGCTCAGGAGCCATGTAGCAAAGATTGCAAATACAACTCAAAAGATAATTGCAATGCTGAAATGAACTTTAACATGTGAAGATAAGGATGTCATTTTGCCTCTTTACAAGGCCTTGATAAGACCTCACTTGGACTACTGTGTGCAGGTCTGGTCGCCATTGTAATTCTGATACAGTGGAGAGAGAGAGTGTTAAAAATTATATGATTGTGGAATACTGATTATGGAGATAGATTGAAAATTTATAGACTGCAGACACTAGCAAACAGGAGAAAGAGGGGTTATATGATTGAGACATACAAACTTTTGAAAGGGTCATACAGGATTTCAGTTGATGGAATTTTTCATTTTATGGAGAGTGGGGAAAGGACAAGAGGGAATCCTTGGAAGCTGAGAAGGCAGTGAGGGCTAGATTTTACTCTCATAGGGTGGTGCATGATTGGAATGGATTGCCATTAGATGTGGTGTGTGCAAGCAGTGTGAATGAATTCAAGAATAAGTATGATAGCTGATGCATGTAGTATGTGGCCTCCTTGATGAATCCCTGACGTTCTCTCTTAATAATAATGCAAATGTTAAAAAAAAAACACCATTACTAGTTTTTAAATAAAATATAAGTGACTAGTGTGGTAAGGAAAGCGAAACTGGAATAAGAGGAGATTGGCCCTAAGATCCAAAGAAAATCCTAGGGAATTTTTTAGCTATGTGGCCAGTAGGAGGAGAAATGACTGTGGAAGAATGATATTGTAGGATAAAAACGGGAATAGAGTGACTGATGCAGAGGACATAGTGGAATTGTTCAATGACCACTTTATTGGAGTATTTCATCCTGGAGGAGTCAGTTTTAATGCTAGAGGGTTAGGGCAGGTTCAAGGTTTAGAGGTACAGGAGGAGAGTGTGTTTCAGATACTGAGAACTCTGGATGTCGATAAAGCTTTTGGACTGGATGGTATTTTACCACGAGTTTTGAGAGAATGTGCTGGGCAACTGACAGTGCCTTTAACCTGGCTTTTCAATGAAAGTCTGGCTTCGGCAAAGGTGCTCAGGGAATGGAAGGAAGGTAAGATAGTGCCATTGCATAAGGGTGGTACCAGACTGGAAGTGTCTAATTATAGGCCAGTTTGTGTGTCATCAGTAGTTGTTAAGATCTTGGAGAAAGTAGTGAGGGACTGTATACAGCATTCGGCAGATGAGGGTAATGTTATCTATGAGAGTCAACATGGATTTGTGAAAGGGCGCTCTTGTTTTAGCAATATGCTAGCCTTTTATAATAAAGTTACAAGAACATTAGATGAGGGAAAGGCATATAGTGCAATTTTCTTAGACTTAGCAAAGGCATTTGACAGGGTGCCACATGATAAGCTGATATTTAAGTTGCAGCACATGGGTCTGGATATCAGATTGGTCAACTGGATTCAGGATTGGCTGTCTGATAGGTATCAAAGAGTTGTGTATGGTGGAGCAGTTTCAAGGAGACAGAAGGTTACAAGTGGGGTCCCACAGGGCTCAGTACTAGGACCTATATTGTTTAACCTTTATATCAATGACATTGCCAGTGGATTGCAAAGGGATATTCAGTTGTTTGCAGATGATGCGAAGCTGGGAAGGATTATTAGTAATAGTGCAGATGCGGCAGCCCTGCAAGAGGATTTGAATAAGCTAGATAGATGGGCAAATGAATGGGGTGTCAGTTTAATGCAGCAAAATGTAAGGTCTTGAGGTTTGGGAAACATCGATGGGATGATGCATACTCTATGGGAGGAGTTATACTGGAGGAAGTTGGGGAGACAAGAGATCTGGGGTTGATGATTGATAGAAACCTGAAGTTTATGGGACATATTGCAAAGGTGGTGAAGGTAACACAGAGGATTGTTGCAATTATGAGGACACTGACCTGCAGAGATAAGAGGGTTATCATTCCGTTGTATAAGTCTCTGATCAGACCACACTTGGATTATTGTTCTCAGATTTGGTCCCCAGGATTTGAAGGGGATAAATTAACTGTGGAAAAGATACAAAGACGGATGACAAAGATGGTCTCAGGACTGTACAAGGATAGTTATGAGAATCGACTGAGAGAATGTGGACTGCAGAGTTTGGTGGATAGAAGAAGGAGAGGTGATATGATTGAGACTTTTAAACTGTTCAGAGGTGGTTACAGGGTTGACACTGGGGAGTTCTTTCACTTGGTTGAACAGCGGGAAGGAGTGATGACAAGAGGCCATCCCTGGAAGTTACGAAAGGAAACTGTGAAGAGTGGTTTCTTTGCATGGAGGGTGGTTGAGTCGTGGAATGCATTGCCTGATAGAGTGGTGAGGACGAGAATAGTCAATGAGTTTAAGGAGTAGTATGATAAATTTTGTTTCTCTTAGGGGGAACCTCCCCTCGATGAGTCTTGACAGACTTTATGTTCTTAGGAAGGACCTCCCACGATGAGTCTTTTGACTCCATGGAGGCTTGAATAATAATAATAATCGCCTTTGCATTAGAGTGGGTACAGCAGTGTAAAATTTTAAAAGGGATATGCAGATACTGAAAGTTTAGGAAACAATGCTGCCAACCAATAAGCTGTGAGTTTGAATTCTGCCCTGAGCATGGATGGTTATGATTGTCTTTAGGTGGGAAATCTCACTGGCCAGTGAGACCATTGCCTATGCCTATTTATTAGGTCAAGTGGCTTGAAAAGTTCAAAGCTAAGTATTTAGAATCTTATTAAATTTTGGCAAATTGTTTAGGTTCGGTTATGATAAACAGCATCGTATGACTATATACAAATGCTACTGATTGTCTGCAATCATTTTCCTTATTTGGTTTATGGAGCCAGATGTTTTGTCTCATCTGACAATAACAATTTTATGCCAGTTCATTTCACCATTATAGTTGGTCCAATCAAAACCAAAACGGAAATTTTCATACAGATCCTAAATACCATGTTTCATTAGATTCCATCCAGCTAAATCCATAGGAATTATTACTATGATTAATGTATTAGTAATGACTAGTTCATGTATGATGAGAAACCCATGCTATAATTATCCTACCTTCTCATCTGTCCCTAAGGACAGGTTGAGTCCCCTCCCCCCTTGAATGAGGGGTTTATGATGAATTAATGCAGTGAGCTCATCACGCTTCTGCTGCATACCCATGTGTGTGTGTGTGTGTTCATGGCACCAGTCTGCCTGTTTTGGCGAGACGAAAAAATCCCCTACCTTCGTATGAGACCAGCTAACTCGCCTTTAGTCGAAAAAGACCAGATAAAGGTTCTTCACGTCTTGGACAGGAATTGAACCCAGGTTCAATTCCTGTCCAAGACGTGAAGTCGTGGACAGGAATTCATAGCTCAGTCGGTCTAGATGAAATTCTTTGGTCTTTCAGACCAAAGAATTTCATCTATACCGACTGAGCTATGGAGGTTCATCCTATAATAATAGTAATAATATTATTAGCTTACTACTGTCCATGGTTAATTAGCAAGAAGGTAGATCAACCATTTAAATATAAGGAATAGTATCAACTACTGTCTTAAAACTGATTCCCCTTTCACTGAGTCAGCTCCAGTCTAAGAAAACTCCTATTTTGCAATCCTATGATATATCATCTATCACTGTTATTCATTTTTAATCCATCTTATCAAACTAACTTTACTTGAAATTAATGTGTGCAATTTACTTAGATATTTAAGTAAGTCATCTAGAGCTTTCATATATGTACTAGTTTCTATTTACAACAGAATTTCAGTTGCAAACAAATAATTCTATTCGAAATGCACTAATAAAAGGCAAATATATGGATGCTTGTTCAAAGGTTGCCCAAGCATCTGATTTTAAGTAGTAGTTTAAGCTACTATTTTAAGTAGTGCAAGAATCCTTAGCTTGCATTACTTGAAAGAAGTAATGCAAGCTAAGGCAACCCCAATGCCAAGAATTGTATTCTCATTAGCTTTCTGGTCAAAATTACAAAACTTTCATAGTTTCTACATGCATTCAGCTTTGAAATAACGTTGGATCTTTAATATCCAGTATTTCTATGTACATCAGCAAAATTAAGCCATATTACTCTTCATTAATTACTTTTACACACCAACTGAGATTTCACTTATGAAAAATACAATTTTCTGACAGTGGATTGCTTTAGTATTGAATGAGAATTCTTGCTCTCTAAGCTTTCTGCCTGGTCTCCAAAAAGAATGGCAGGCCTGTGCACTATCAGTTAACTTCTGCTTAGCATGGTAGCAGTACACACTGCTGGTGTTGTATCAGGCTGAGGCTTGGCTCGGTGATTGGACAGAGCACATGCGAGATCCAATTTTGTAACCAGTCGAGAGAGTAACCTTTTAGGTCATGCATGAGAACTGGAGGGCTTTTCCTGGCAGGAGGAAATCATCGCAGGGCCTCTCAGGCCGTCAACCAGCAAAATAGGTACTTGGAATGCGAGTTCTATGAAGCGATGTGTGAAACCAGAAAATTTAAAGATAGAAATGAGACAATTAAGCATGAACATTCTTGGAGTTAGTGAGGTAAGATTGCCAGATAACGGAGATTTCTGGAGTGGAAATTACAGAATGATCTACTCAGGTTCACTAAACAACATAGTAAGTACTGGAATAAGAAATTAGGACATGATTAAAACCATTTGGGAATATAATGAAAGACTAATCCTTATTAAGATTCAAGCAGAACCAAGAGACCAAGCCCTTATACAGATATATATGCTAACAAGATACTGCGATGAGGAAACAGAAGTACTGATGAGAGTAAATGATCAAGAAAACAATCTTGATAGGAGATTGGAATGCTGTTGGAGAGGATATTATTGGCAAACATGAACTTTGCCAATATGAAATTTGGTCAACAGAATAGCAGAGGAAAAAGACTCATCGAATTCAATTCTGTAAAATTCACAACCTAACCATAGCAAATACACTATTTGCTATAGTTAGCAAATAGTGTATTTGCACTATTTGAACAGCCAAAAAGAAGATACACGTGGATTGTAACACAGAACAATATCAATTCAACTACGTAATCATCTGAAAAAATATTGTAACAGGTGAAAATACGTAAAATTTATCCTGGAGCAGATATGAACACTGACCATATCCCAGTCATCATGACAAGTCATTGACAATTGAAGAAATCATGCATAAACAAACCATACAAAAAATGGAATACAGCTAAAATAAAAAAGATATAAATGCCCAAACACTTTAGAAAAGAAAAAAGAAACACAAATAAATTCCCAGAAGCCATACAAAAAGAAATTAAAATGTGGGAATCTCTGAAGAGAGAGAAGTAAATAAAGCTGCAGAAATACACTTTGGAAAAGAAGGAAAAATACAATATAAGCCGTGGATCACTGGAGGATGTTAGAACTAATGACATAAAGAAGAAGGCACAAAAATGCAAAATACCAAGAGAAGTATAGAAAATATAGAAAAGATATAAACATGAGTAGAGGTAACACTGAAAGGGCACATAATAATATACAAAAAACAATTCAGAGAAAAAATAAGACACTAAGCATGATCAAGAGTAAGAATGGAGAAGTGCTAATTGAAGATAATGAAATAACAAAGATGGGTGCAATACACTGAATAATTTTATAGAGGAGAGAAATTAGATAAATCGCTCCTAGAGGAAGATGAGAAAGGACCACTTCTCTTAAAGTCAGGATTTGATAAGGCTCTTAAAGAACTGAAACAGTTTAAAGCACCAGGAATAGACCAAATCCCAGGAGAAATTTTACAAGCAAATTTTGAATCATAAAATGATCAATCAAATGTACACCACTGGAGAAATCCCAACAGAGAAAAACATTGTTAGCAATTCCAAAAAAAGCACAAGCATGCAATCACTAAATGTTAAGCCTATTATCCTGCAGTCTTAAAATCCTAACTAGAATTATCTATTGCTGTATTGAAAAAAATACAGAAGCATATTTACCTGATGACCAATTTGGCTTCAGAAGAAATTGAGGAACAAGAGAAGCTATACTAACTCTCTGAATGATCATAGAAAAAACACTCAGAATAAACACACCTATACTCATAACATTCATTGTTGTAGAGAAAGCTTTTGACAACATTGATTTGAATAATGTTCCAAGTCCTCAAAAATCTGAAGACAGATTACAATGACAGAAGACTTTATTTATTAATTATATAAAAATCAAATTGCAGCCATAGGAAAACAAGGAAAAAAAACTATAAATAAGAAAGGGTGTGGACTCTTGCTATTACTTTTCAATATTTACATCAGAGGCTCTGAAGTAATTCAAAGAAGATAAAAATCAATGACAAGCTTTATAATACAATACGATTTGCAGATTTGGCAATTTGAACAAAGTGAATTGCCTGGTCCCCTTAAGAGAACCAACTAGTTCTAAACAGCTCTCAGGCCAACGAAATCTTTATCAAATGCACTAATAAAAGGCAAATATATGGATACCTGGGAAGCAGTCATGCTCTTTTAAGTAGTGCAAGCTAGGGCAACTCTGAAGGATTGTATTTTCATAAGCTCTATGGTCAAAAATAGCCTTGATAGCAGAAAATGAAAAAGAGTTACAAGAATCACTTGCAGAGATGAATAAACTTCTAAATGAAAGATGCAAGATAAGAAGTAATGAAATGTACCAATGATGGAAAGCAAATCATATTAAAAAAAGGGGGGGGGGTGAAAGGTTATTGTAAGCAAAAGAATTTACCTACCTAGGAAGCTTAATAACATCAGACAGGAGAAGTGGAAGTGATGTGACAGCAAGAATAGTAAAAGCAAAAATGGCATTTAACAAGAAAAAGAACACTATTAACATCAAAGAGTATGTCGTTGAGAATGAAGAAGCACTTTATTAAAAGCTTTGTCTGGACTGTGACCCTCTATTGATCAGAGACATAGACTCTCCAAAAAAGAAACAAATCAATACTGGTAACATTCGAGATGGGTGTTGGTGCCAAATAATGAAGATTGCATGGACAGAAAGAATTACAAATGAAGCATTAAGAAAAGCAGAAGAAAAAAGAGACATAATGCATATATTAGAAAAAAGGAGAAATAACATCATAGGACACCTATTAACACACTAGGAGTGGACTACCAATTTGATTGAGGGAACAATACCTGAGTAATAACATCAAGAATGAACGAAGCTACCAAACAGTCAAACTAACAGCACAAAACAAAAGGTCACTATCAACAGCCCATGTTACCCACCAACCAATAGGTTGAGGAGAGAAGAAGAACAAGTTTTTGGAAATTGGCAATTTGAACAAAGTGAATTGCCTGGTCCCTTAAGAGAACCAACTAGTTCTAAACAGCTGTCAGGGCAACAATATCAAATGCACTAATAAAAGGCAAATATATGGATACCTGGGAAGCAGGCATGCTCTTTTAAGTAGTGCAAGTTAAGGCAACTCTGAAGGATTGTATTTTCATAAGCTCTACGGTCAAAATTACAAAACTTTCATAGTTTCAACATATATTCAACTTTGAAATAATAATGTTGGATCTTTAATATCTACTATTTCTACATAAATAATTCTATTTATTAGGAAGTTGTAAGTAAACTTGCATATTTTATTCCAGTGTACATATGATAAAAGCTATATGTGGTTTTAGAGAATAACAGAAGTTTTTAGGCGACATCAACAATTCACCATGATGTGATGTTATGATAAAAAAAAATAATAATAAAAATAAAGCTTACAAATCTGAATTGATGGCCCCTTTTATAAAAGGAGCATCTAAACTAGGTGCCTAAGTTTTATTATAGGAATTTGCATAGTATATAGGTACTCATATCTGGCATATACAAACTATTCCTCTTTACTAGCTAATCAATCACTCAGTAATGTGCTGATAGTGAGCTATCAGTATGAATATTTGCCAAGATGACCAGTTTGTCGTATAAGCCAGACATTGTATTATCATTTATAATACAGTCATCCCTTGACTTACATCTGTTCGAGGATACGTCCGTGATAGCATTTTCGACTATACTTCGAAAATTCTTCAATTAAGACGCAAGCTAGCATAAAGTAAAAAGGTTTCTGTTTAGGAACAATGCACCATGCACAGTGGCAACAGTGCATTCAGCCGAAACCTTCCTCGGCAATCGGCACGTGTCTTCAACAGTTCCTCTGTTGATTTTGTGTGAGAAATAGGTTATTTGTATTTATCGTTAATTATTCATGATATTTTGTGCAAATGGCCCCTACACGCCCAATCAAAAAACCTAGTGAAGAAAACTGGCTTATACTACAAACTGGTCAGAAATAGAAGTGAGCAATTGATGAAACGAAGTTGCAAGTTATAAAGCAACACGAAGCTGGCAAGCCTGTCAATGTGATCACACATGATTTCAGATGGTCTCATTCTGCAGTGACAACCATTTTGAAAAATAAGGATAAAATCGCAGAGGCTGTGAAAGGAGCTACTTGCATCATGGATAGAGGGCCAAAAGCGCATACCCCTTAGCACTATGACCATAATCGCTAAGGCACTAATTCTCTTCAAATGTTGAAGGAGAAAGCAGGGCCAGATTATGACTACAAATTCAATGTTTCTTCCGGTTGGCTCATGAGATCCAAGCAGTATTTTGTACGGCATAATGTGAAAATGTATGGTGAATCTGCAAGTGCAGATGAGAAGGCTGCCAAGGAATTTGTAGAAATTGAATAAAATTATTACAGAGGAAAATTATTTGTCACAGCAAATATTTAATTGGATGAGACCTTGTTTTGGAAAAAATGTCCGAGCAGATATTCATCCAGAAGAAGCTAAAAACCTATACCTGGTTTCAAAGCTATTAAAGACTATTACGATTCTGTTAGGGGGTAATGTGGCTGGAATTTAGAATGTAGAATTTAAAATTGTATTAATTCTAGATAATGCTCCAGGTCATCTACCTTACATCGGTGATCTTCACCCCAAGATCAAGGTCATGTTTCTCCCCCCCCAAACACTGCTTCATTGATCCAACTGATGGATCAGGGAGTTCTTGTAGCGTTTAAGGCTTATTATCTATGGAGAACTTTTTCACAAACCATTTCTGCCACTGAAGGAAATTATCAGACTCTCATGCAATTCTGCAAAGCATTCAATATTTATCATGCTATTAAAAATATTGCTGTGGCTTGGGATGAAGTGATCTCCCAGTATATGAGTGGCATATGGAAAGACATTAAAAAAGTTTGTGCATGATTTTGGAAGTTTTGAAAAAAATGAAAACCTTTGTAAATCGAGTGAAGAAATAGTGGGCCTAGCAAACAACCTGAATTTAGAAATGAATAATGACTCATAGAAAATGCCTGTGAAGAGTTGATCAATGAAGAATTGGTCAAACTGGAGGAACATCTTGCAGTAGAGGAAGAACGAGAAGAGGAAAAAGAGAAACAAGACGAGGTAGTTAACCAATTCACAGTGGTGTCTTGTGGAAATGTTCTCTGAAGTTAGCGATTTTGAATCACGATGTTCTCAAAATGGCTGAAGACATGAACCCTAATGTTGAACGCAACTTATTAGTAGAACATAAAGTACATGATGCGTTTGCTTGCTATAAACAAATTTATGATGAAAAGAAGAAGAGGAACAAGCAAAGCACACTGGACATTTTCATAAAAAAAAACAAAGGTTACACCAGAAGAGTCGCAGCCTGGTACTTCACATAGGTAAGGTAATGAAGATGTGGTTGTGAAGGAAGATTTCGGTGATTATTCTCCTATTGTATAGTGGTAGTAACTCACAGTACAGTTTTATATAAGGTTTAAAAATTAAAATGACAGCATATTTATCACAGCTAAGTCCCTAACTCCATTGATTTAATGTATCGACTTATATTCCTGCTGGATGGAATGGAACCCCAACATAAGTTGAGGCATGACTGTATTTATAAATCTTGTATTAAGATTACTAAATGGCATCTTGCTATTCACTGAGTTAAGCAGTATTGTAGAAGCGCTGCTGCTGCTAGAATACTGTTTTTTTTTTTTTTTTTAAGATAGCTTCCACTTTTTACTAATCTTAATAAATTACATTAAATCTTCTTAAGCCTTAGAAACTATTTTCATTTAGCCCCCCCTCTACTTCCTCACTCCCTATACGTATGCATAAAGAATTTTGTTACACCTTTGCCATAAGCAAATTGCTCACTTCCTTGCTGAAAGGTTCAAATCCTCTCAAAAAATATCTTTACAAACAAAGGCCAAATAGTTTTTTTAAGGAAGTCAACCAAAAAAATAATAATAACAAACACTTTGGGACAGTTGTTTTACTACATAGGACCATCACACATTTCTGGGGCTCATGGCTAGGCTAAACTAGTTTGTTATACAGGATAAAAATCCAAGATTCTAAGAGGAAGCTCTGCTAGCTAACCCTTAACTAAAAATCCTTTCTCAAGAAAACAATGAACAGGAGTAAATAATCTAATCTAATCTAATCTAAAAAATCTAATGAGATTAATCAGGACTCTTCATCTAAAAATTTGGAATAAAAATCAGCAATTAAAAAAAAGATAAATTATGAAAATAGACAGAAAGATATCCAACAGCATTCCCAACAGAGAACCCACAGAAAATATGAAAAATATTTCAGCTAGGCAGTTTTTAGTGAAAATGGCAAATTAAAGAAATAGACTTCTCGTGGAAAGGCTTAGACGTTGGTTATGCATTTTTTACTAAATAATTTAAGGAAATTACAACGTAAACTAGGATATACATTAAAATAAATTTTAATATACTTCAATATTTCGGCAACGTCACATTGCCATTTTCAAGGAACTTAAGAACAAGACACATGGACTGGACGCAGGCACAACAAACAGTAAGTGAGGAAGAAGCAGGAAGCTATTATTTCACCTAAAGTCCTGACGGTGCCCCCTAGCGGGCAATGTTGGTATTCTTGGGCGATTGGGCTGAAGGTCTTCTGATGTATGTTTCCCAAATTTGTTGAGGTTTGGATTGTTTCTTAGGGCTGAAGCTCATTCCATGAAAAGCCTTTCATATTTGTATTTACTACAGTGTATTATCGTGGCTTTCTTCCACCGTATTCTATGGCAGGTATCCAAGCGCATGGTCAGCAAGACCAGAGTGGCTGTATTGGTGAAACTGGATGTAATCCTTGCGTTCTTAAATTCTGATATTTGCTGTCCTGCCTGTTTGGCCGAAGTAAGACAGCTTACAGCTGCAAGGGACCTGGTATACACCAGGTAGGTCTAAGGGGGGGGGGGGGGGTTGGTCTTTAGTAGAGTGGATAAGGGATGCCAATTTTTTATATGTTCTGTAACAAGAAGTCATGTTTTTTTAGGATTTTGTAATTATTTCTGAGGTGCCTCGGATATGGGGTATGGTGATGGATTTAGAGTAATCCTTGTTGTGAGGGAGGGGGGGGGTTACTGGTTTCAATATTTTTTGGATTTTTTTTTGGGGGGGGGGTAGCCATTGGCTGAGAAAGTGGTTTAGTTGTGGTTAGGGCATTGTCATTTGAACAGATAAGTTTAGCCTTGTTATGTAGTGTCTTAATGACTCCATACTGTTGCGAGGAGGGATGGTGGGATTGTTGGTGAATGTATCTGCCTGTATGGGTGGATTTTCTATAGACTGAGAAAACCAAGGTTCCATCAGGCTGGTGGGTGACTAGTGTGTCTAAGAAAGGAAGGCAGTTGTTTTTTTCCTCTTCCAGGGTGAATTTGATTCTGGGGGTGTTGGTTGTTTAAGTGTGTTAGGAAGGAGAGTAGTGCATCGGAGACATGTGGCCAAATAGCGAACACATCAACAAAGCAAAGCCAAATGGTTGGTTTTTGTCGGGCAGAGTTTAAGGCTTTCTCTTCAAAAGTCTCCATATAAAAGTTGGCCAAGGGTGGGGAGAGTGGAGAACCCATGGCTGTCCCCTCTATTTGTTTGTAGAATTTTCCTTGCCAAACAAAATAGCTTGAGTTCATTGTGAACTGAAATAGGGCTTGATATCGGGAGGAAATTAGCTCTAAGGATTCTTTGAGTGGGACATTTGTGAATAAGGAGGAGACATCAAAACTGACCATTATGTCAGTGTGTTTGAGTGTAAGGTTTTCTATGCTGGCTTTGAAGTGGACTGAGTTATTCATGTGTGAAGGTGTGTTGCCAGTATAGTGTGAGAGAGCTTTGGCCAAACGTTGAACTAGTTTGTATGTGGGGGGAATCAATGCCATCCACTATGGGACGTAATGGCACATTTTCCTTATGTATTTTTGGGAGTCCATAAATACGGGGGGGGGGGGGGGAAGGGTATGGAGTTAAATCGTTTTCATTTGTTAGTGATTTCCACAGGCCAAGAAGTGACCTTCTTAAGGAGCCTGTGGAGTTTTCTAATTTGTGAGTTGGTGGGTTTGTACTCGATAGGGAGATAAGTAGCCTGATCTAACAATAAAGCTTTCAGCTTACCTGTGTAATCCTTTTGGTTAAGCAATACTGTGGCGTTCTCTTTATCAGCTTTGGCGATTATTATTTTCTTGTTTTTCTTTAATTCTAGTAGAGATTTAATTTCCTTACTGGGCATGTTGGCTTTTGGTGGTTTAGCTTTGGTCAGAACACAAGAAATAGACAATAGCAGCAAAGCTGATATGGGGAGTAACTGAATAAATCTATCTGGAGTAAGAGAGAAATTAGCCAAAACACTCAACTACTGGTGTTCAAACAAATTTTAACTTACAGAATCTAGTATTCTGATAAGTAATTTCAGTTTGAAAAGCAGAAGTTGGCAAATGAATTTACAAAATGCAGCACAAAAAAAATTGATAAAGATAGCTCAAATAGAGGAAATTCCAGATTTAGCATTCATTTAGCAGAATATGAATTGTACAAGCACCATCTTTGAAGCAGAAAGTATTGCATGCTATGTCGTGAAGAATGATTATTCTCATTACCAGGTAGAGGTTTGATTTAAAAAATAGATCAGATCTAGAATGTTTGAAATGTTTCTACTTTCCACACCCACTTGTTAAATATTTGCCGTGTGGGCCATTTTATATGTCGTTGCTCTTACTAAAATTAATTTACTTCCTTTATGAATTTTCCTCTCTACAATAACTACAAGACTTACAAAATTTCCCTAACTCTAATATCTGTATCACTTCTTACGTGTTCATTCTATAAGGAAAGTAAATTCTATATCTCTAGCTGATTCCTAATTTTACTTACGTGCTTACCTTGACTGTTAAAGGTTATTCCTTGCTAAAAGAAATGAATCCTCTAATTTCTTTCTGGGGCCGTCTCCTCTTCAGATAATGACAAATTTATTTTTTAAAGCTGCGCCAGCCAATATCTTAGAATAGAGAGGACTCTTATTCAGGGAGACTTTGCCAGACTCTTGGTGCACATAGGTGAATAAATTTAGTGCTTATACTCATAAATCAAACGCTTTACTGTGGCTAAGTAAATTCTGCAGGTCGTAACCTCTATAGCATGTTATGCCTTTCTTTCAACCCCCCCCGCTATGGTTCAGATTAATGAGTGGTAGTTTTGGTTCATATCACAGGCAAAACTCAGGTATAAAAGAAAAAGCATATTTATTGGAATCTAAAGACATAATATACACTTAGACCAATCTCACTTTCAATTAGTTCAAGGATATGCTAAATCAAACTGATTAATACTCTAATACATGAACAATAAATCCGTCTTTTGAGTTAGAGACTTAACACACATAATATACACATTATACACTTTTACTCAATTTTCTACCTACTATTTTAATCTTGCATATTAAGCTAGTCACAATCATCTATAATCGTTCCTAACAATTTGTCTTATGGACATTAGCCACTGCTAAATAATCACTTAAAGTTCTTAAATACTGTCCATACTCAATTATTACATTACAATGATCTTTCCCTTTTACCGACTGGGTAATTATACAACAAAATCTGTACTTTACCATTTCTTGGGGCAGGATCTCCAGATCATTCTTTGTTTGAATTACCTTTCGATACTTCCATAAGCCTCCGTCCACATGGTGGTGGGTCACTATGGCCATCAGATTAAACTATGATCCACACCTGGCGTTTTTTCTCTCGTCTATTCTCGATCTCTTTCGGGCCATCCTCGTTTCTAGCTGCCGGTTCGTAATATACGTCCGCGATAGTATTCCGTCGGAATTTTCAGCAAAGGCAGCATGTGCCGAAATCTCATGCTTCGGTACCGGCAGAAATTCAGACATCGAAGGGAAAGGCGCACCCTCCGATATCGAACTATCGCCAAGAAACACCATCAGGAACCACCAGGCCACAAGAGAAGTCAAATCCTCATACAGCAAAACAGGTGAAAAAAACCCTGAGAAAGGGGGGTGCAAACCCTTTTATTCTCCCTTCACTTCCCCCTTTTTAGCACCCTGTTACTAGCCGTGATAGCACCTTCTTACTTTCCGTGATCTTTTTCCCACCCACTACTCACTTCGTCCACGGGAACTTCGACATATCGCAGGATCGCTACCAGCGTCTTCCAGGAAACGAATGTGCATCGCTTTCCGAGATTGTCAATGCCTCAGGCCCGCCCGTGACCTTTGGATTAATGTTTACATCTAATTTACCCATTCATTGTATACACGATACATTTCATATAACACTAATTTATACATGAAGTTCTTTACATGGTATTACAATTCTACTAAAAGGAGGTAATTCTATTTCTATTAACAGTTAGTACTTTATTTCTTCTGCTCAAGTACAAGTTTTTTCTCTGCTGATTTTTCTGACTTGTTACATCCTGTATGAATTGTTTCTTTAATAAAGTGCTTCATTTAGGATGTAACAAAGGTCCCCCTTTCTAGAAAAAAAAATTTTTCAAGAAAATTTTTTTTTAGACATCCCTCAATCTTCTGGGAGTTACCTTTTCTTTTCACCTGACTTATGCTTAGATAAGAAGGTGAGCTTTGCATCCTTTCTAACTGCTTCTCCTATTCTTTCTAACTTGTGCTATGCAAATCGTCCTGTCCTTCTCTGTTATGTTCACTCATTATCTTTTAATCTCTTGTGCTAATTTGCTGCGTAGCAGAATAAGGAGTTAGAAATCACTCCATCTGCCGATATATTTTTTTTTTTCAGTTCAACAATATAACTAAAAAACGTTAACACATCATCTGATTCCTCTTCAGAGAACTGGGGGAATACTTGCTGTGGGTTTATCATATGAAAAAATTCAGACTCGTTCATCTCTGAACTGGTTGGGAGAGCCATACTTGTACTAGAGCTTACACTGAAATATAAGATTATTTTCTCAAATTTTCTACTATTTCCAACAAATCTCTGATTGCCTGATATGAACGAAAGACCGACTCAATTACAGGTCAATTAAGTAAATTGACCTGTGATAGGTCAATTTACTTAATTTTTTTCGGGACCTAATCACATCCTACCGGCTGTGCCATTGTTATATAGACTGTTTTTATATATATGATTTATTCTCTTACTTTAATCTTATTCTTATATCTAGGATTGTTTTCTGTTCGGATACTGCCAAATTTATATTTTGCTGCGCCAGCCAGTATCCTATAATAGGAAAGATCCTTACTCAGGGAGACAATACTAGATTCTTAGCTTTCTTACACAATATCTTATTTAAACTGCCATATAGATTCAGATTATTGCAGTCATGACCTAAATCTATTATTATATTCATTCTCTAAATCCTTCCTGCCAAAATAGGTTCTATTTTTATAAGTGGTAAGTTGGAATCATAATCAGGCATGACTCAGATTTAAAAGAAAAACCATATTTATTGGAATCTAAAGACATAATATACACTTAGACCAATCTCACTTTCAATTAGTTCAAGGACATGTTAATCAAACTGATTAATACTCTAATACATGAACAATAAATCCTTCTTTTGAGTTAGATACTTAACACACATAATATACACATTATACACTTCTACTCAATTTTCTACCTACTATTTTAATCTTGCATATTAAGCTAGTCACAATCATCTATAATCGTTCCTAACAATTTGTCTTATGGACATTAGCCACTGCTAAATAATCACTTAAAGTTCTTAAATACTGTCCATACTCGATTATTACATTACAATGATCTTTTCCTTTTACCGATTGGGTAATTATACAACAAAATCTGTACTTTACCGTTTCTTGGGGCAGGATCTCCAGATCCTTCTTTGTTTGAATTACCTTTCGATACTTCCATAAGCCTCCGTCCACGTGGTGGTGGGTCAATATGGTCATCAGATTAAACTATGCTCTACACCTGGCGTTTTTTCCCTTGTCTATTCTCGATCTCTTTCGGGCCATCCTCGTTTCTAGCTGCCAGTTCATAATATACGTCCGTGATAGTATTCGGTCGGAATTTTCAGTGAAGGCAACATGTGCCGACATCTCACGCTTCAGTACTGGCAGAAATTCAGACATCGAAGGGAAAGGCGCACCCTCCGATATCGAACTATCGCCAAGAAACACCATCAGGAACCACCGGTCCACGAGAGAAGTCAAATCATCATACAGCAAAACAGGCAAAAAAAAGCCCTGAGAAAGGGGTGCAAACCCTTTTTATTCTCCCTTCACTTCTCCCCTTTTTAGCACCCTCTTACTTTCTGCGATCTTTTTCCCACCCACTACTCACTTCAACATATTGCGGGATCGCTACTAGCGTCTTCCAGGAAATGAATATGCATCGCTTTCCGAGATTTTTACCGAGATTGGGGATCTAAATAGCAGAGTAGGAAATGATTGTGAGCCATACAAAAATATTTTGGGAAAATTTGGAGAAAAGAGCAAAGCTAATAATAATGGCAAATATCTGTTGGATTTCTGCTCAGGACATGGACTGGTTATTATAGTTCGCTCACCGATTAGAGGTCCCTCGACACTTCTGCGCATGTCAGAAAAAGGAGAATCCATTCCGATAATAGGGTAATCAGTCTATCTTCTGGGATGTAATAATAAACAAACTGAGTTTGTTTATTATTACAGGTCGAAAAATTTAGCTTTTCTTTTAAGAACATTGCTGTTTTTAAAGTGTAACTATTTTGCTTGTATAACAGTTGGAAAAATCTACGTAGAATATTAACAAAATTAAAAAAGGTATACCATAAAACAAACATGTAACTAAGTTTATTTTAAGAAAGTTTTCTATAAAATAAAAATAATTATACAGAAAAACAGAAATTTTTTTAAATGAACTTAGATATTCTAAACTTACAGTTGAGAGAACTGAGACACTTGAATGTCCTAAACTGATTAATTATTTATGACTTGTGACTCTCAATAGCATGCAAAAAAAAGTTGGAAAAAATACCATTGTCAAATTCTTTTAATCTTCAGAGTCATCTGAATCGGTGTCCGAATCGCCATCACTTTCACTTAAACTGATCACCAAAGGTTCGCACAATTCTTCAATAATTCCGTCTCTATTCCAATATATATTTTCCAATGAGGTGACATGAGAGCAATATTTTCCCCACTTTTGAACTGTAATACTTTCAATCGCCTGTTCTGAAAGCTTAAAAAGTTTCGACATGTCAATATCCCCAGTTACGTTTGGATGGCTAATGAAACTTTTCACTTCTGCCCAAACATACTCAATAGTATTAATATCGCAATGATATGGGGTAACCTCAAAGTTGGAAATCCATGCTCTTTGAGCATCATGTCGAATTTAAATAGTTTAGTTGTGGGAGAGTTTCTTTTGACCAAATTAAGCAATTTAATTTTTCGCATATCTGGGGAATGAGAAATGTTATTTGCAGAGAGCCAATCCATAAGAACTTGCTTCTTATTAGACCAATTTGGAACTCTGTTTGATCGAATAGAGTGATATGAAGCGTTATCAATTATAACAACAGCATTTTTAGGAAGGTTTGCAATCAGTTTTTCTTCTGCCCACTTTTCGAAGATCATAGAATTCATTTGCCCATGGTAATCTCCAATAGTTGAATTGGCTTTATATAGTAAGTTTGAATTCTCTAAAAAACCCATTTCTCCACCCGCACAATTATTATGCGCCGCGAGGCATTTCCGATTTGTAGCACTCCACCTTCTTCTTTAGACTACCAACATTTTCTATAAGTTAAATTACTATCAATCCAAGTTTCATCTAGATACACAATGGGTCTTTTCTCCTCCCTGAAATGTCTTATTGCTCTCAAATACTGCGTTCTACATAAAACAACGTCACTTCACTCCACGATAAGTTTCCTTTTATTCTGGGACTTTTTAAAACAAAATCCGATTTCATGAAGTATTTTCCTTAAAGTTTCTCCTTTCCAAAGAAAATTAATTTTTTATTTTAAGCACAGGAATCAATTTCGGAACAGTTGGCACTCTTTTCTCGACCATGTAAAAATCGTGAATAGGTCTTATAATGTCTACATCAAAATCATTCAAAGCTACGGTTTCGATGGTTTTCTTTCTCTGGCGCTTTTTTTTTAGGAGATTTAAATTTTCGCTTACCTTCACCTTTTGATTCCCCTACGAATTCTTTTAACAGTCGACCCCGATACGCCCGCAATTGCACTTGCACGTTTTATGACTTGAGAAAGGGGAACAAGACGGCCTTCTGACGATTCTTTTCGCAGAATATCAGCACATTATTCAACATTCTTTTGCAAGAGCTACTGAAACGTGTAAGAACAGAACTTGTTGACTGTACTGGATCCATCATATAAATTAATAATAAAAAAATAATGCAAAAAAGGAACAACAAAAATCAAGCTAGTACTAGTACAGCGACAGACAAGAAAGCATGTGATTTCGCATTTTGGCGACCAATTCGAACATCTTTCATTTCTTTCTCCCCTTCAGCATGAATCGACTATTCTTGGCACCAAGCCAAGAAAGGATCTATAAATGGTGGGCGAACTATACTAACACCATGTTCCAACATAAAAATGTGCATAAATTCACACGGAGAGAAGAGGCTAGGAATAAGAAAAGTCTCATTGACTATGTTATTGTTGATAGTGATGTTTTCTCCCTGGTGCAGGACACCAGAGTGTACAGAGGATTTGAAATTGGAAGTGATCACTATTTAGTCTTGAGCATGATAAAATTGAATTTCATATTGAAAAGAATAACATGTAAGAAAGTTTTAAAGCGAATAAAAGCTGAGCAGCTCTCAGATGTGAACTGTAGACTAAAATACACAAAGATTATTGAAGAAAAAATGAAAGAGTTTGAGAACAGGAATCAAACCTTGGAGATTCGGTGGCAAACTCTGAAGAAAACATTGATTCTGCCAGAGAGGCATGTGGTGTGGTTGTCTGCAAGGATAAAAAAATCAGAACTCCCTGGTGGACACAGGAAGTTAAAGAGGCAGTGAAGGAAAAGAAGAAAGCATATCAAAAGTTCCTGTCAAATAAGTCAGCTTGTGCTCTTAGAGAATATTGAGACAAATGCAAGAATGCTAAACACTGTGTAAAACTAGCTAAACAAAAGTCATGGGAGGACTTTGGCAAGAACATAGAAAATAAATATCAAGAAGTGGTAAGATATTCTGGAGGTTGTTGAAGAAGCTTAGAAATGGAGGAAAGAGTGCTGTAAAAGGAGTTACAGATGATAAAGGTGACATGAAAATAGGAGAAAAAGATATCCTTCAAGTATGGAGTAATTACTTTGAAAAACTGCTAAATGAAACAAGCAGTGATGACAGCACGGTGGTAAAAAACACTGACCAGGCATGCAATCAGGAATACATAGCCATACTTGAAGTAGAAAAAGCCATCAAAGGCTTGAAATGTGGAAAGGTAGCTGGAGTAGATGATGTTTGACCAGAAATGCTGAAGTATGGTGGTATAAGAGTCTTACAGTGGCTGCACTGCATAGTTCAAAAAGCCTGGACACGGGGACGAATTCCCGATGATTGGAGTAGAGCTCTCATAGTACCCATATATAAAAAGGGAAATAAAACTGAATGTGAGAATTACAGAGGTATTTCCCTACTGAGTGTTCCTGGCAAGATCTATGCAAGTATACTTGAGAAACGGTTGAGAAGAATTGTGGAAGAAAAGCTTGGTGAAGAACAAGCTGGATTCAGGCCAAATACAGGCTGTCAGGATCAGATCTTCACTTTACGACGAATAGTCGAGAAAGCATGGGAATATAACAAAGAGCTGTATTTAAGTTTTGTCGATTTGAAAAAGGCATATGACAAAGTGCCAAGAGAGAAGCTATTCAATACGCTGCAGTTATATGGTGTCAATGGGCATTATATCAAGCAATACTTAGTCTTTATTTGGGTTGTAAGTCAGCAGTTAGAATTGAAGGAAGTACAGGAAGATGGTTTAATGTTAAATCTGGTGTGAGACAAGGATGTACATTATCCCCTCTGTTATTCATTATCTATATGGATCACATTATGAAGTGGTATTAAACATGATGTCAAAATTAGAGATGTTAATGTCAGCTCTTTGCTTTATGCGGATGATGTTATACTTCTAAATAAATCCGCTATAAGTCTGCAAGATTCTCTGACTAAATTGAATAGCTGTTGTAATAGATATGCTATGAAGATCAGCAATAAAAAGACAAAGACAATGAAAATAGGTAGAATCATTGAAAATGTCAACTGTGTTGTGAATGGAGAACCTGTGGAACAAGTAAAACATTTCAGCTACTTAGGCACGATTTTTACTGAAGATGGTAAATTAAATATAGAAATAGACAACAGAATCAGCAAAGCTGGTATGGTGGGAAGTCAGTTGAATAAATTCATATGGAATAAGAGAGAAATTAGTCAGAACACTAAATTAGCTGTCTACAAGACAGTGTTCAAACCAGTTTTAACTTATGGATCTGAGAGCTGGGTTAGAACTAAAACACTTGACCAAAGACTAGAGACCGCACATATGAGAGTCCTCAGAAAGATTATAGGCGTGAACAGATGGCATCAATGGCAATATCATATTAAAAACGAGGATATTAGGAAAGAACTTGACATTGTCTGCATCCAGGACTGCATTAGCAGAGCTAATCTCAGGTGGTATGGTCACCTAAACAGAATGGGCGAGGAAAGATTAGCAAAACAAGTGTTCTCTGCCAGGTTGGCAGCAAAACAACCCAGAGAAAGACCAAGATATAGGTGGATTGATACGGTACAAAGTGCCTTAGACGATAGAAATATAAGATCTGATAATGTTGGAGTCTTGACAAGTAACAGACTGATTTGGAGGAAAATTATAGATAGGAAATTAGTAATGATATAATTTTTTCATGTAGTACTATCATATCCTGTACACCCCTTGTGGGTACATGGCAGGAATTTGATGATGATGATCAAAATAAAATAAACTCAATTATCCAAGGACTAATTAACTGAGTTGCAGATTAATCATCACAATTCAAAAATTATAAATTTTAATTTCCATTCTACATAGTTACTTTATTTTGTTACAATAAGACATCATTTTTAATAATTTTATTACAATGCGATTCCAAAGGTTCTACTGTATCTCCCTCCCTCCTGATGTCCCCCCAGATAATTGGTAGTCAAATGTACACGATGAAATGTCATGATGGATGTGTGGTGTTATCTATTTAAACAAGGCCATACTGGTTTCATCCCAGAAAACAGTGAAAAGTCAGAAACATAAACTCAACATCAGCAGAATATAGACACTATCTAGTAGAAAATGAGTAAAACTGATAGAAGAATTAGAGAAGTATCATAACATGATTATTACTTTGGTAAGGAAGACAAACAGGTGAGATTCTTATAACTATATAAGATGTTACATTCAGGCAATCACAATTAAGAAAAGGAAGGAATAGCTATGGTATTTCATTTTGAAGATAATGAATAGCGGGTAACTTCAAGTAGAGCAGTAAGTAGACAAGGACAAACATCAAAATGGGGATTGGACAATGAGATTTTTATTTTTGTTTATGGTCCTAAAGAAAAATGAAAACCTGCTGGAGATATAATCGAAATCAAATGCCAAATATAGAAATGTTTGGGGAAAATTTGTACTGGATTTCTAGTTAGGACAGACCAGCAATGACTGATAGCATGCTCCAACATAAAGATATGAATAAATTTGCACCTCCAATTCAAAAAATTAGAATAATCAAAGAAAAAGTGCTGAATGATTTGCAATTCTAATTTATTGTATAAAAAATTATTACCAAATATGAATTAGCATCATCTAAATCTATATACTTCGTAGATTATATAATCATGTAAACACATAAAAATGTAATATAAATTATAAGAAAATTGTTATTTGAAAACATTCACAAAATTAGAATAATTTTTAAAGTGGTTCAAAATATTTCAAATTTTTCTGATTGGTTTTGAGGAGAGCATAGAAATAGCATATATTTCAGTGGCTGTGGGATTAACTCGTGTGTGAGGAACTGTTTGCACATAATTTCAGTTAATCATTTGCTAAACATGGGTCAAACGAGTGACATATCAGAAACTAAGAAGTTTTGTACGGTATCTCTACACAAAGAAGGCCAAACTCAACAGTTTATAGCTATGGAATTGAAATGTCCTCAAGCGAGCATGAGTAGAATATTGAGACAGTATTCTAATAACCAGAGTTTTCAAAATAATCACTGCAATAGCAGTCAGAAGGTAATAATTACATCAAGAGATAAGAGAAGACTGAAGAATATTGTGAAGAAAAACCGCTTCCAAAGTGTAAGGTATTTTCAGAGGAGATGGAAAGAATTAGGTGGGAATGTCTAAATCTACAACATTGAGACAACTTCACAAATTGGGTTTTAAATCATGTGTGCCTAAGAAAAAGCCACTTATGACTTACAAGCAAAAGGCAGCTATAGTGCAATGGTGTAAGCTTATATGGTGAGCTTAGACACCTTTATTTACTAAAATTCCTTTATCATATACCATCGAATTACTCCAACAAAAATTTTCATTAGATATTGTAAAACTATCTGATTCTATTATACACTGATTATTTCATCTTTCAAAACAAATTATATCAATAGACTGAAGGAACAATTATGGGCAGCCCTATTTCTCCAACCACTGCCATTTTTTTTTTTTTTTTCATGGAACACTTTGAACATCTCTTTGAAAATATTTCACCTGGACTGACACATTGGTACAGACATGTGAATTTTTGCAATTTGGTATGACTCTTCCTCTGAGTTACAGCAGTTTCTTTCCAAAATAAATGCACTCCATCTTAGGATCCAATTTACCTTAAAAAAAAAAAAAAGAAGTAGACAACCAAATAGAATTTTTTTAGATCTTTTAATTCTTCATCAACCATCAGCTGCCTACAATTTTCAGTTTTTAGGAAGAATCATATAGGTTGCTATATATCCATGCTGAATCTCACCACCATCCTAGTCAAAAGGATAGGACTATCATCATCATCAAATTCCTGATATGTACCCTCAAAAGGTGAACTGCATGAAAAATTTATATCATTACTAACTTCCTATCTACAATTTTCCTCCAAATCAATCTGTTACCTGTCAAGACTCCAACATTATCAGATCTTATATTTCTATCTTCTAAGGCACTTTTTATTATATCAATCCACCTATATCTTGGTCTTCCTCTGGATCTTTTTCCTGCAAACCTGGCAGAAAACACTTGTTTTGCTAATCTTTCCTCTCCCATTCTCTTTAAGTGACCATACTACCTGAGATTAGCTCTTCTAACACATTCCTGGATGCTAACAATGTCAAGTTCTTTCCTGACATCCTCATTTTTAATATCATATTGCCATTGATGCCATCTGTTCATGCCCCTAATCTTTCTCAGGACTCTCATATCTCCGGTCTCTAGTCTTTGGCCAAGTGTTTTATTTCTAACCCAGTTTCTCAGATCCATCATCATCATCATCAAATTCCTGCCATGTACCCTCAAGGGGTGTACAGGATATGACAGTACTACATGAAAAAATTACATCATTACTAACTTCCTACCTACAATTTTCCTCCAAATCAGTCTGTTACTTGTCAAGACTCCAACATTATCAGATCTTATATTTCTATCGTCTAAGGCACTTTGTACTGTATCAATCCACCTATATCGTGGTCTTCCTCTGGGTCGTTTTCCTGCCAACCTGGCAGAGAACACTTGTTTTGCTAATCTTTCCTCTCCCATTCTATTTAAGTGACCATACCATCTGAGATTAGCTCTGCTAACGCATTCCTGGATGCTGACAATGTCAAGTTCTTTCCTAATATCCTCGTTTTTAATATGATATTGCCATTGATGCCATCTGTTCATGCCTCTAATCTTTCTCAGGACTCATATCTGCGGTCTCTAGTCTTTGGTCAAGTGTTTTACTTCTGACCCAGCTCTCAGATCCATAAGTTAAAATTGGTTTGAACACAGTCTTGTATACAGCTAATTTAGTGTTCCGACTAATTTCTTTCTTATTCCATATGAATTTATTCAATTGACTTCCCACCATACCAGCTTTGCTGATTCTGTTGTCTATTTCTATATTTAGTTTACCATCTTCAGTAAAAATTGTGCCTAAGTAGCTGAAATGTTTTACTTGTTCCACAGGTTCTCCATTCACAACACAGTTGACATTTTCAATGATTCTGCCTATTTTCATTGTCTTTGTCTTTTTATTGCTGACCTTCATACCATATCTATTACAACAGCTATTCAATTTAGTCAGAGAATCTTGCAGACTTATAGCGGATTTATTTAGAAGTATAACATCATCCGCATAAAGCAAAGAGCTGACATTAACATCTCCAATTTTGATATCAGGTTTAATACCACTTTCCTTCATAATGTGATCCATATAGATAATGAATAACAGAGGGGATAATGTACATCCTTGTCTCACACCAGATTTAACATTAAACCATCTTCCTGTACTTCCTTCAATTCTAACTGCTGACTCACAACTCAAATAAAGACTAAGTATTGCTTGATATAATGCCCCATTGACACCATATAACTGCAGCGTATTGAATAGCTTCTCTCTTGGCACCTTGTCATATGCCTTTTCCAAATCGACAAAACTTAAATACAGATCTTTGTTATATTCCCATGCTTTCTCGACTATTTGTCGTAAAGTGAAGATCTGATCCTGACAGCCTGTATTTGGCCTGAATCCAGCTTGTTCTTCACCAAGCTTTTCTTCCACAATTCTTCTCAACCGTTTCTCAAGTATACTTGCATAGATCTTGCCAGGAACACTCAGTAGGGAAATACCTCTGTAATTCTCACATTCAGTTTTATTTCCCTTTTTATATATGGGTACTATGAGAGCTCTACTCCAATCATCGGGAATTCGTCCCTCTGTCCAGGCTTTCTGAACTATGCAGTGCAGCCACTGTAAGACTCTTATACCACCATACTTCAGCATTTCTGGTCGAATATCATCTACTCCTGCTGCCTTTCCACATTTCAAGCCTTTGATGGCTTTTTCTACTTCAAGTATGGATATGTATTCCTGACTGCATGCCTGGTCAGTGTTTTTTATCACTGTGCTGTCATCACTGCTTGTTTCATTTAGCAGTTTTTCAAAGTAATTACTCCATACTTCAAGGATATCTTTTTCTCCTGTTTTCATTTACAGCACTCTTTCCTCCATTCCTAAGCTTCTTCAATAACCTCCAGAATATTTTGCCACCTTCTTGATATTTATTTTCTATATTCTTGCCAAAGTCCTCCCATGACTTTTGTTTAGCTAGTTTTACACACTGTTTAGCTTTCTTACATTTGTCTCTGTATTATGTAAGAGTAAAAGCTGACTTATTTGCCAGGAACTTTTGATATGCTTTCTTCTTTTCCTTCACTGCCTCTTTAACTTCCTGTGTCCACCAGGGAGTTCTGATTTTTTTATCCTTGCACACAACCTCACCACATGCCTCTCTGGCAGAATCAATCAATGTTTCCTTCAGAGTTTGCCACTGAACTCTCAGATCCATAAGTTAAAAATGGTTTTGAACACTGTCTTGTAGACAGCTAATTTAGTGTTTTGACCAATTTCTCTCTTATTCCATATAATTTATTCAGCTGACTTCCTACCACACCAGCTTTGATTTCTGTTGTCTATTCCATATTTAATTTACCATTCTCACTAAAAATTGTATCTAAGTAGCTGAAATGTTTTACTTGTTCTATAGGTTCTCTATTCACAATGCAATTGATATTTTCAATGCTTCTGCATATTTTCATTGTCTCTGTCTTGTTACTGCTGACTTTCATACCAAATCTATTCCAACAGTTATTCAATTTAGTCAGGGAATCTTGCAGGCTTGTACTGGATTTATTTAGAAGTATAACATCATCTGCATAAAATAAAATAACATCTCCAATTTTGATATCAGGTTTAATACCACTTTCCTTTATAATGTGATCCATATGGATAATAAATAAATCTGGTGTCAGACAAGGATGTCTGACACCAGATTTAACATTAAACCATCTTCCTGTACTTCCTTCAATTCTAACTGCTGACTTGCAACTCAAATAAAGACTAAATATTGCTTAATATAATGCCTTACCACTATATAACTGTAGCATTTGAAACAGCTTCTCTCTTGGCACCTTGTCATATGCCTTTTCCAGATCTACAAAACTTAAATAAAGATTCTTGTTATATTCCCATGATTTCTCAACTATTTGTCGTAAAGCGAAAATCTGATTCTGACAGCCTCTATTTGGTCTGAATCTGTTCTTCACCAAGCTTCTCTTCCACAATCCTTCTCAACCATTTCTCAAGTATAAATCTTACCCGGAACACTCAGCATGGAAATACCTCCATAATTCTCACGTTCAGGTTTGTTTCCCTTTTTATACAGGGAAACAAAATACAGGCCTTAGTGTTCAGGCAACTATAGTTCAGCCACTGTAAGACATACCTCCATATTTAAGCATTTCTAATCAAATATCATCTACTCCAGCTGCCTTTCCACATTTAAGGCTTTTGATGCCTTTTGTACTTAAGTATGGATATGTATTCCTGATTGCATGCCTGTTGAGTGTTTTATACTACTGTGCTGTCGCTGTTTCATTTAACAAATTTTCGCAGTAAATATGGGATATTAAGACCTTAATACATCATGCTCGTTCTTTTTCTTCTGATGAACTCTTACAGAAAGAATCACAACATATTAAACCTACCTTCTTATCAAGTGGTTTTAATGATTTCATCAAAAAAGCATTTAATAATTACAGAATCTCTTCCCCTCTTACACTTCAAAAAAAACATAACTTCCATTCCTGTCCTTTATGTGCAATATATTTCTGAACGCATAGCAAAAATTTTAAAACCAATAAACAATTCTGTTTCCTTTTGTCCTGTCAGAAAAAGACCCACTTTTCTCAGATCTAAGGATTAAAAAGCTTCCTCTTCTTGGTTTTCCAAGCATATACCAGATTGCTTGTTCTTGTGGTATATCTTATTATGGATAAATATAAATTGGAAGTTCTGCTTTCATTTGCTGTAAAGAATGTAAGTCTTATTAAATATTCATTCTCACAGATCTTTACTATATGCATTTTTTTAAGATCTGCACACTGGAAAGATTGTTGTCATATTCTCGTGATTAAAGTATACCAAATAACTATAAAATAAAAATTTGGCACACGCCTTAGGATACTTTAAAATTTTTTTTAAAAAAACCTAGTTCCTGATCAGATGCTATTTTTAATAATTCCACATAAAATCCTTATCCAAATATTTTTATTTCTTAAATGTTTTGTAAAGCAATTTGAGATAGAGAAGAAAATGCTATGGTAAGAGACTAATTCCAAACATGAAATGGGAAATTCTATTGTAAAGGAAACACCATGAAAAATTCCTTCTGTAGGTCCTCATAAATATGTAAATAAAAAATAAGAAAGCCAAACAATTAATTAAAGCATTGAATACATCAATTCAAAGGGTTTTATTAAGCTATTAATATAATTTAAATACAATACTTATACAAATTATATTTGCATATAGTTTGCTTAAATATATGTACAGAAGCTGTACTATTTAAAACACATCAGCCATATTAATTTCAAGAAATGCCTTATATAAAGCCATGAACTTAGCAATAAATGCTTCTAAGTGGTAAATAGCTTTAGTTCCTAAATGAAGACGATATTCATAGTAGGCAGCAAGCTGAGTCACTTCAGCTTTTAGTTCACCATCACAGTTTGATATAAGCTCTTGTAGTAAAAACTGAAAGGATATTTCAATGTTAGTGTCATTTTTTCAATATAATTAAAAACTGATGTTGTACTTACTATATGTAAATTGTACATTATTGACTAACATTTTTTACTACAGTTTTGCACAAGTTAATAAAATGCAAAGAATGCACAGTCCTCTTAATTTCTCATTAAATGAAAAAAATAATGGATATTAAAGAATTAAAGAGAGTTTAGCCACACACTGACTGGATGATTGTACTAAAAATCATGTTTTAATTTACCCTAAAAATAATTTGTTTTTTCAAATACTGATTTCAATAATGTAATTGAAATGAGTAAATTGAAATGCAAAAACATATGTGACATATGTGGAAGTAATAGAAAGATCAAGGTGGGAGAGGGGGAATAGAAAACTAATAGATTTATTAAATTTTAATAAAAAATAACAATGATTACGACCATAAAATTTCATAATCACATACCAAATACATGTTTTGCATAATTTTGCTATTAAATATCTATTGAAATCCAAACTGAAATGTCAAATTATACCAGATATTATATGTTCCATCTAGTCTAAAAGGAATTATCATATTGTAATGTTCTGTCAATAAATTTTAATTGTTAAACAGATCCTAAATACCAAATTTCATCCAATTCCATTAAGGCAGTTCAGAATTATTACTACAAGTTCAAATCATTTCATTATTATTATTACATAACACCTCCAGGGAGTCCAAAGACTCATCGAGGGAGGGTAACTACTCTACAACTCTCCGTCTCCACCAACTGCAACTACCATCATCATCTACACCAACGCCATCTACCACTGATCACCACCACTAGTATTTTCACAAACAAACATCCATGCCCATGGCAGGACAACCAGGCCATTTAAAATGATTGATCGAAACCAAAACTGAACCATATGGATATGTAGCGTACATCCTAAATTTTATTAAATTCAATAAAAGCAGAACAGGATTATTGAAATATGTATAATCTCAACAAATTTTCGAGGATTCCAAATACCAAATTTCAATAAAATCTACCTAGTCAGAGCCCACTTACTAAACAGATAAAAAAAATGTAATAGATATTGAAAGTTTATTTTTCACTTGGTCCTGAAGATACTTTCAGGACCAAGTGAAAAATAAACCCAGTCCTGAAGATACTTTCAGGCGCAAACTTTCTTTGCTCACACTTGGATAAAGGATTAAACTAAATTTATTATAGTCTAACCAAGTGAAAAATAAACTTTCAACATCTTTCTCTAAATCCAGAGTAATTTAATAAAAAGGTGGCACACTGTTTGGCAACTCCTATAGGTAGAGATGACCTTGCTAATGCTTCTGCCTCGTATCTCCACTTGGGCCTGGCTCTCACTCAAGAGACCTCAATAAAGGTAGAAACTAGTCTGGGTAGTGGCCCTTCCCTTAATGCATAACATTATACATATCTGCAAGGAGATGTGTTTTGGATTATGGGAGATACTGAGATAGGAATGATGTTAGCTTTCTCCACCTTTGCAACGAGTTGCCTGGTGTTTACCACCTTACTCCAGTCCTGAAGATACTTTCAGGCAAACTTTGTTTGCTCACACTTGGATAAAGGATTAAACTAAATTTATTATAATGTAATAGATACTTGTAAGGCACTTTGCACACTGCACTTAATAAAGACTGAATTTAGGTAAATACAAGATGCACTGATATATGAACTTTTTATGAATCAAGACATATGTGGAAAAATCAGCTAATGGTACAAATTTTCTATCTTAGCAGAATTAAACAGACACCAACATAAGTATCAACAGAACTAGATGAAGAAATATAGAAGAACTATGCTGTCATAATTGTTAAAAAGAAAGGGGTAGTTAGATTATTGACACTAAACTCTAAGATAAACTTCCTGAATGGCAAGTGATTTCAAATAGAGAGGTGAATAAATTCAATGAGACTTATTTGCACCTAACATACCACACAGGATTCAACTAAGAAAGAAGTATAGAAAATTTGCAAAATATCAGAAAAGGCAGCTGACAAAAGTTCATTCTTCTGGGTAATCTGAAGAGAGTTGGAAATGAATACCAAAAATGTTGAGAAAAAGAGAAAGGAATGGCAAGTACTGGCTGGATTTATTGTTCAGAACATGGAGTATAAATTACACCATGCTTCAACATAAATGTGTGAATAAATTCACATGGAGAGAATACAAGAAAAAATAAGTTACTGTCTATGTTTACACTGATAGTGATATCCTCATGTGGGTGCAGGATAAGAGTATTCAGGAGATATGAAATAAGAAGTCTTCACCATTTCATTCTCAACACAACAAAACACAAGTAGGTGCCTTTAGACAATATCAGAAACCTAAAATGTGGAAAAGCATCTGGAACAGGTGATATTCAACCAGAAATGCTCAAACATAGGGGGCACATAAAAATTTACAGTGGCTAAGCTGCATAATTCTGTAAGTTTTTTTTTTATGTTGGGCCAATACACGAGAGGGTGGTTGATCAAGCTATGGTACATTAGGACTGTGTATGGGTAGTGGGTTGGAAAAGGAGGAACTTATTTATATTTGATTTAATAGGCTGTATAATATTGTATTCCTTGGGAAATGCATCAGGAGGGGAGGCTGTTCCACAATACAGCAGTAGCAGGGATGAAGGAGGAGAAAAAGAAACTTGTTCTGTCGATTTCAAATATATAAGAAATCTAAACCATGCACATAAAAAAGAAGCTAAACAAACATCATGGGAAAATACTGGCAAGAATACAGAGTACAAACATCACAAAGGTGGTAAAAATTTGTTCAGGAGGCTACTGAATGGCTAAGAAATGGAGGCAAGATTATTCAAGGAAGTAGAAGTGAAAAAACTGGAGATATCATGGATGTCTGCAGTAAATAGTTTTCAAGACTATTAAATATGACATAAACAATGACAGAACAGTCATAGAAAACATTCAAGAGAAATGCAATCAGAAGTACATATCAATACCTGAGGTAAAAAATGCCATCAGAAACTTAAAATGTGGAGAAGCATCTGGAACAGATGATAAGGAGCACATAAAAGTTTACAGTGGCTAAGGTGCATAATTCTGAATTTTTTTTTTTTTTTTTTTTTATGTTGGGCCCATACACGAGAGGTTGGTTGATCAAGCTATAGTACATTAGGACTGTGTATGGGTAGTGGGTTGGAAAAGGAGGAACTTATTTATATTTGCTTTAATAGGCTGTATAATATTGTATTCCTTGAGAAATGCATCAGGGGGAAGACTGTTCCACAATACAGCAGTAGCAGGGATGGAGGAGGAGAAAAAGAAACTTGTTCTATCGGTTTCAAGGTGCACTGTGAAGGGATGTTGAGCAGCAGCAGCAGCTGCACATGTTCCAACAAGCTTAGTACTAAGTGGGGGAATTATTGATGCTATTTCAGATGAACATTTCCCATGGAAATATTTAAAGATATACACATATTGCAGAAACCCAATGCGTGTGCAAAAGTAGGAGGAGTGAGTTGGTAGAATTTAAGTCTAATTGCTCTCTTCCAGTATTGAGTCAAGAATTTTGAGGAAGATTTTAGGAGTCCCACTCCAAATGTGAGAGCAATATCCAATAGCTGGCTGGATCTGTGATTTGTATAAGGTTAACAGCTGTTCAGAGATAAAGTAACATCTTGAGTGAAAGAGAAATCCTAGTTTTTTTAGAAGCTGAAGATGCAGTGGTTATGATGTGTTTATGTCAGAAGAGGCTTGATGTTAGTGTAATTCCATAGAAGGGAAATCTCATCTCGTCTGGAAATGTGGGTGTCAAAAGTAGCACAGGGAGAAAATGGCTCTTTTTTTATGAGAAATAAGACAGAACTGGGTTTTATTAGCATTAAAATTTATGAGATTATCTGAACCCCCCATTGGAGGATGGCTTGGAGATCAGAATTGAAAGCAGTAGTGGTTGATGTTCTGTAGGTTGAGGTGAGTTGTGTAGAGTAAGGTTTATCAAATGAAAGGGAGGAGTGCAATGTATTGTTATCTGTAAAACCGTGTATTGGGCTGGAGGTCATTGATATATATATATATATATATATATATATATATATATAGCAGGAAGAGGGTTGGTGAGAGGACAAAATCTTGTGGAACCCCGGCATTAGTTGGATGGTGAAACGATAAGGAACCATCCGCCATCACACACACCGTGTGCATCCAGACAGAAAGCTACAATCCAATTGCATATCAAATGATGATGGTTTGTTTAGTAAGACTTTGTGCCAGATCTTGTCAAAAGCTTTGGAGATATCACGTGCAACTGCTTGAGATTCACCAAATTTCTCCATGGCATTTGTCCAGAGATGGGTGACATACATAAGCAGATCTCCTGTTGATCGACAGTGACGGAATCCACATTGGTGGTCAGTTATTAGGTGGGTGCCTTCAGGTAATGTAGGAGTTGGGAATTGGTGATTTTTTCCATTACTTTAGACAGGACTGGGGTGAGTGAGATAGGGCGGTAGTAAGACGGCAGTAATTTGTCGCCCTTGTTGGGAATGGGTTGAATATAGGCCAATTTCCAGGCTGTGGTATAGATACCAGTGGAGTAAGAGAACAATTTGTAGAGGTGACCTTAGGACAGGAGTCAGTTCTAGTGCACAAACTTTCAGGACAATTGGAGGAATGCAATCAGGGACAGCTTAATGAGAAGCTAGAGTAGTAGAATGTAACAAAATTGGAAAAGAGTTCTCAATACCTACCTACCTATCTATCTATCTATCTATATATATATATATATATATATATATATATATATATATACGGGAGGGGGGGGTCCTCAAGTTACGTCAGGGATCTGTTCCTACGGACCGACGTAAGGCGATTTTCAATGCAAGTCGAAATTACCATAGCCTAAGTTACTTACCTAACCTAAAACACCCTAACGTCATACGTATATATATCAAGAAACAGAACTAGGCCATAGGAAAATGAAAGGGAGAACATAATTACTATATAGTACAGAAAAATGACAATTTTTCTGTACTATATATTCTTGAATTAAGATGAGGCTAATTGGGATACGGCGTTGATGCTGGTCTTCCAGCCAAAGAACAAGAAGCCTTTCCATCTCAATCATGAGCCTACTAGGTTTTTTCATAATCACAGTCGATTTCATGGGCGCCCATCCTTTCATGTGTTCAAGGATGCGAACTTTATTCTTGATAATAGTCCCGACTGTGGTACGACTTATGTTCAACATGTGGCTGTTGGCATTTCAATGTTCATTGGCATTCTCCCTTTTTTGCCCTTTTAATAATGTCTAATTTCACTTCTAATGTAATGGCTTTCCTTTTCTTCGACACACTGCCATCGGAAGAGTCTGCCTTACGTTTGGGAGCCATATTGAAGGGTAAAAAGTCACAAAAAAAAAAACACAAACACAAAAGTGAGAGAGTGGATGTAAACAAAGCACGTGGTACCCAAAGAGTGTATGCTGAGACTCAAGCGGCGCCACCTCTCCCAAACAAACGGTGCATAACGGCGTATTCTTCTGCCGTGCTCACAAACAAGTTTGCCCACGACATTTGAATTTTACGTCGTGCTGCTTCAAGTCGAAATTTATTTTTAAAATTATTTATGGGATTACTGCCGTAAAGTTGAAACGACGCATGTCAAGAACCCCCCCGTATATATATATTTTAAATATGTTTCTTACCAACCATATTGTTAACTTATGGTACGTCAGTACGATGATCATTTTTTATTTTTTTGTATTTATTTACTGTCTTTCAACTGAAATCACTTCAGGCCTTCAAAAAGGGGGCAGTGGACCCATACCAGATGAAATTCATCTCTCACCTAAAGACAATCATAAATATTCATGCCCACAATGGGATTGTAATGCACATTCTGCTGGTTTGAGAATGGATATGTTAATCCAGCTAACCATGCTGACAAAATTATAGGAAAATTTTTCCACAAAATGCTCCAGGTAAGATTTATGCAAACCAACTTGAGATGAAGCTAAGAAAAATTATGGAAGAGAAACTTGAAGAACAAGCAGGATTTTGATTCAGATCAAAATACCAGGATCAGATTTTTATTTTAAGGCAAACAGTCAAGAAATCATGGGAATATAACAAGAATCTGTATTCAATTGTAGATCTGGAAAATATTAGGTGTCAAGATAAAATTATTTAGAATATATAACCTTTCCTTATGCTATGTTAGTCAGGCTAAATTTGAAAGAAATAAATGAAGATGGTTTGGTGTAAAATCAGGTGTAAGACAAGAATGCACATCATCCCAACTTATTTATCATCTATACAGATCAAAATCAGATATTCAGATGACAACTATTATTTTTTATGAAATAACACTAAAATATTAATTATAATAACTTTAATTAATACTTTACTATATTTTGACAATGTTACATTGCCCCAAATATGGGAAGCACTCATCCTCAGATCTTCAGCCCAACGGCCAAGACCACCCAATCTAGTACTCTAAGCCCAACTTTGGTGGCCTTTCTTCAGCCTTATTTGCCCAGTGTGTTAGTGCTTGCATGCACATATCATTGCTTTTGTGATCCCTGATGATTGCAATGTAACACCGTCGAAATAGAGGAAAGTGTTAATTAAAGCTATTATAATTAATATACTATGATCCTTAATACACAGATCAGAACTCTTGGCCTGCAGAAGTCGCAAACAAACTAAAACCACATAACTCTAGACCTCCCTCCCACCCTCCAGATATATGGACTATCAAAAATCCATAAACAAAACGTACCATTACATCCCATTATGGATGACACTGATTCATCCACATAGAAATTAGCCAAACATGTCGGCCAGGTGGTTAGCATATCCGCTCTCTAGCAAAAGGTCGCAAGTTCGAATCCTGCCGTGGGCATGGATGTTGGTGATTGTCTGTCAGTGGAGGCGGAGAGTTGTGGAGTGGGTGCCCTCCCTCGATGATTTGGACTCCCTGGAGGTGTCATGTAATAATTTAGCGAAAGTGATCACACAATATACAGAAATCATACCCTCCATAAAAACAGACCATTAAAGCCAGTATAGAAAACACCACACTCCAACACACTGACAAAATGGTCAGATTTGATCCAAGCCATATTTCCTCCTGATATCTCAGCCATTTCAGTTCATCATGAACTTGGGCTATTTCATTTGGGAAGGAAAATTTTACAAAAGGCAGAAGGGACAGCCATGGGTTCTCCACTTTCTACACCTTTGGCTAACTTCTTCATGGAAACTTTTGAAGAAAAAAGCTTTAAACTCTGCCCCACACAAACCCACCGTCTAGTACACTACACAGATGATGTGTTCTCCATTTGGCACATGGCCTGGATATGCTCTACATTTTCTTAACACATCTGAACAATCAATACCCAGGATACAGTTTACTTTAGAAAAGGAAAACAAGTCCTCCATTCCTAACCACTGATTACATGCCAGCTTGGATACCTAACATTCTCCATTTACAGAAAACCTATACATATAGGTAGATACATTCATCAACAGTTACACACCCCCTCCCACCAATTTGGGATTATAAAATTCCTATATAATAGGACAAAATTAAACAGTTCTAATAACAGTGCACTGAACTCGACCATATTCTCAACACTTTCTTAGCCAACGGCCACAATCCCCCCAACCCCCCCCCCCCTCTCCTTCAGAGCAGAGATTACTCAAGATCCATCACCATTCCATATATCCTGGGTACATCCAAAACATTGACAAAAATCCTAAGAAAATACAACCTTAAGAACTTTAGACCACATAGAAAATTGGCATCCTTTATCCACTCCACCAAAGACCAGCCACATTCCCTAGATCTACCAGGACCCTTGAAGTTGCAAACTGTCCTACTACAGCCAAACAGATAGGACAGCTAATATCAAAATTTATGAACAAGAGGACTACATCTGGTTCCATCATTACAGTCACTCAGGATTTGTTGACCATGCTTTGGAAACCCACCACAGGATATGCTAGAAATAAATACATCTTTAGTGGTGTGTTGTATGGATCTGAAATGTAGATAATAAATAAGGAATCGAAAAAGAATTGAATTCTGGCATTTGTTACAGGAACATTCTAAGAACAGGATGAGTACAGAAAATCACAAATGAAGAGCTCTATAGGAAGATACAACTAAAATCTCTTGTGGTGAAATATAGAAATATATTTCACCTATGTCAATTTTGCATGTGCCATAAAATACTTATAATTGAAAAGTGTATATAATCTACTGTAATGTAATAAATTTTGTAATATAATGTTAGAATAACTCAATGTAGAACCACAAGCAATTGTAACTAAAAAGATCAGACAGGATTAGGCTAGGTTTAGAATGGAAGTAGATCAGTTTACAGGATTTGTAAACTGAAAGTGAACAACAGTCTCAAAGGGTCACTGGACTATATGAGTTTTTTCTGCCAAAACCTAACTTAAGCGTGGGTGACGTAAGAAGCCTCCAGTAAATCTGGGAAGTTTTGGAAGGCCAATGTGATATAAAGGTGGAGATTGAGGGGCGAAAGCTCTCTCTCATTTTTTGTTCTTGCGACAAGCTTTTCGAGGAAGGGAAGAGTCTGGTTCCCGTGAGCAGTAATTCTGGAGATCATGGGGAGTTCACTGGCAGTATTACAAGATATCCTTCTGTGAAATTCTTCGACGAATGTACCGATCCACGTGCGTGCCGATTTGTAGCAGCCAACAAAGTTCCTAACATCAACGAAGAAATGCATTAAAGTTACAAAGACGGAATTTGCAGACGACTACCATCCGATAGTGCCCGATCACAGCTGCCACGCAAGATTAAGAAAGGAACTAGCAGAATTAAACCTTAACCCTTTTGGATTCAGGACTGTACAATGATATAGTGAGCTTGTAAGTAGATTGCTTTATGTTAATGACCTAGATTTTGTGTACAGACATTAGATGTTGATTCTGTTTAACTAATGGCATAATGTGTTGAAGAGGTCAGAAAGCTGAAAGTCAGTTTGAATGTGTATAATAGAATATTGTAGATTTGAATAGTGCTTGTGTTATATAATGCTTAGAACGTGTATAATATAATTTTGCCTTATATTATTTGTAATGAGAGTAAGGTTATGTGTGCCAAAAATCCATCCACGTGTCTAATAAGTTGAGTGTAAATAATTTCTTTATCTAATGCTTTAAGTGAATCGTTTTAATAAATGTGTGGAGAATCAGACACGTGATATGTCCTATTTACTTTTGTATATAAACTGTCTAAGTAAAAATAAACATGTTTGGTTTTGTTAATAGCTTGCCTGATCTTTGTTAGCCAATGCACTGTCTCATAAAAACAAATCGAACCTCTGTGACCTAAGTAAAGTAACAGCCATGACTGAGAAATTCAGAGTTGCTTGAGATAAAATTGATTTAAGAGTTATTATACCTGCTTAGCTAAAATATTCTCTTGTATGTAAAGGAAAGCTAGAAAATTCTTTTACATGATCCTTAATGGGGGCAGTCGTTAACAAAAATAAATTTTTAAGGATTAATACATTTGAATTATGGCAACGTAGATTAAGGATTTTGTCCCAGCCAGAGGCTTTTCCTCAGTCTACGATACTAGCATGTGTGAGAGCATACTTTACTGCATTAAAGGGGGGGGGGGGGAGTAAACTAAGTAGATTACAAAAGGACTAAAGTTAAATAATAGTATTATATGTGAGTTAGAGATTAGAGTATATAGACATTTTGTACTAGCTCAAGCAACCACGAAAATAACAAAGAGGGGAAATACATGAGTTAAAAAGTAACGTAATAAACAATATGACTGTGGATCTGATCATAGACTGGTCTTAATGAAGATGATATTCACCTGAAAACAAAATTTAAAAGAAGTCAACCCCTAAAATGGGATCTGCAAATGGTACAAAATCTGATTATAAAATCAAAATTTAATGAAAATATTTCAGAACTGCTGTCTACACAGTTGCAAAACGAAAATGAACCCTCTAAATGGAATAGACTACAAGCAACTATCATAACATCTGCTAAAAACCACATCAATAAGCAAGAAGAAAGAAAAAAAAAATCATGGATAACTCAAGAGGTAATCAACCTTATTGATGAAAAAAGAACATGGAAAAGAGGAGCAAATGAAGAAGGTTAAGATATAAAATTTTGGATAAAAGAATCAAACAGTTATGTAAAAGATTGAAAGAAAACTGGATAAACAGGCAGTGCACTGAGATGGAAGAATTACAAAATAGGAACGAAACCAGAGAAGCATTCCTGAAAGTGATAGAACTTAATGGAAAAACAAAACGCACACAGTCTAATAACATCAAGGACAAAGATGGAAACATACTCATTGATAAGGAAAAATTAAATGGAAGATGGGTGGAGTACTCATCAGATCTCTATGATAATGATAACATGTTGGATGATTCACGACACCTTAAGTTAAACGTAACAACAGATACCATTCTACCCACAAGAAAGGAGGTAGAACATATGATTAAGAATCTTCCTAATAATAAATTCCCTTGATGTGATAATATTCTGGCTGAGTTGCTGAAAGCTTTGACTGGCAATAATAACAACTATTTAGTGGAATCCATTCAGGACATCTATAAAACAATACAATTACCTGAAGTTTTTACAACATCTATCTGTATACCAATTCCAAAGAAACATAATGCACAAAATTGTGAGGATTACAGAACTGTGAGCCTAATATCCTATGCATCTAAAATTATTTTAACCTTCGTTAACAAACAAGCCATAAGCAGTGAATATAGTGAACAACACAAAGGCTTCAGAAGAGGAATGGGAACCATTAATGCTATCCTGGAACTAAAAATACTAATAGAAAGATCACTTGAAAGAAATAGGAACATTTACATATGCTTCATAGACTTTCAGAAGACTTTGGACCAGGTAAAACATAATAAAATGTTCAACATATTAGATAAATTAGACATAGAAGATCATGTACTTAAGATTATAAAAATGATTTACACCGAACAAAAAATGCAGCTGTTTAACTCTGAGACTTCTGAAGTGAAAATAAAAAGAGGAGTTAGACAAGGTTGTATCCCTTCACCAAATCTATTTAATATCTATAGTGAGACAGTGATGAAAAAGATTGAAAAATAAAAAAAACGGAATTAGTATCAATGGTATAAAATACAACAATCTTAGATATGCTGATGATACCATGCTAATGGCAGAAAACAGAAACAAATTAATCAAATTACTGCAGCTACTAATTGAAGAAGGTAAAGAATTTGGATTAGATATTAATGCAAAAAAAAAACCAAATTTATGAAAATCTCAAAAGAAAGCAGATCAGAGCCAGAAATATTCATAAACAATATGAAAATTGAACATACAACAGAATACAAATATTTAGGCACCTACTTTACTGCAGATGGAAAGCATGATAAAGAAATAAAAATAAGAACAGCCATAGCTAAAGATGCATTCTGGAAAAATAAAGATCTGCTCAGAAGTTCTGTGAGTATCGAGACAAATGGAAAGCAAGATAAAGAAATAAAAATAAGAACAGCCATAGCTAAAGATGCATTCTGGGAAAATAAAGATCTGCTCAGAATTTCTGTGAGTATCGAGACATTAGTGTGGCCAATTTTCACATATGGAAGTAAGACCTGGATATTTAAGAAGGGAGTAAGGCAACAGATAATGGCCTTTGAAATGTGGTGCTATAGGAGAGCTCTGAAAATCCCATGGACAGAACATGTAACAAATACAGATGTCCTACAGAGAATGAGAACACAGAGATCTTTATTACAGGAAATGATCCAGAGAAAGATGAAATTGGCAAGACATGTACTGAGAGGTTCAGCAGGACGGAGGATATTAACAGTTTTAGAAGGAAAAATTATGGGAAAATGATCAAGAGGCAAAAAATGAAGGACATGGCTTGAAGATACAAGATCATGGACAGGATCACATGGCTATGCAGAAACAAAAAGGAAAGCCACCTACAGAGAACTGGAAGGACATGGTGCTGCACCCTCTCACTGAGGAAGCTACATGAAGAAGAATAAACAATATAAACTATGAATATACAAAGTACTAAACATTGCACTACCAAAGGAGAATTATACAACGGAAGCTGCAATTATTTGGACATATCTGCAGAATGAGTGAGGATCGGAAGATAAAGACATTCGTGTTTGGTATTATGGATGGTGTAAACAGAAGAGGTAGACCATACAAAGAATGGACAGACAACATAAAGGACTGGTGTGATATGGGGTTACAGAAACTGCAACACTGTGTACTGGACAAAGAAAGGTGAAAGAAGATAGTGAAGGAGGCATCGGACACCAACAGGCAGTGTGCCCATGGTTCATGATGATGATGAAATACAGATATAAGAGGCTATTCCTTGAATCTGCCTCAGCCCTGGAAAACTTTCCAAAATTCAATAAATTTGAGTGCATGAGACTGCCCCAAATTTGGGAAACACTCATCCTCAGATCTTCAGCCCAAGGCCACCCAATCTAGCCCACTAAGGGGTGCTGTTTAGGACTCTAGGCCTGACTTATGTTATACTCCTAAATAAATTCAGCACAAGTCTCGAGAAGGCTTTTAAACTGAATAACTGCTATGATAAGTTTAGTATGAAAACTGGAAATAAAAGACAAACTATGAAAATAGGTAAGAAACATGGGAAAGAATTGCATTCTCAGTGGGGGGAGATGGTCTACAGAACATTTCAAATGTAGGCAAAAATTTCAGTGAAGATGACAAATTAAATATAGAAATAGACAACAGAATAAGCAAAGCTGATAATGGTTGGAAGTCAAGTGAATAAATTTATATGGAATAAGAGAGAAATAAGTCAAAACACTAAACTAGCTTTATACAATATTGACTTCAAACCAATTTTAACTTGTGAATTTGGGAGTTGAGTTAGGAAATAAACTAGATACCATAGACAAAGTTCAATGAAAAATTAGGGGAGCAAACAGATGGCACAATCATAGGAAAAATAAAAGTTACTTGAATAGAATGGGAGAGAAAAGGTTAAAAGAGGAAATTTTTAATGACAGGAAAGAGACCCAGAAGACCAAGACAGACTGATCAGTTAGCAGTGCTGTAAAAGACCAAAATGCACAACATGACCATACTGAAATCCTGATTCATCAGGGTTCCATTCTGTTATTCATAACAAATCAATTTGAAGGAACTGCTGATAAGAAGTTGGTAACAGTGTAAATGTAATCACATATTGCCACCTTATAAGCTTATCTTCTCTAGTTGGAGGAAATGCCAACTAGACTGCTTAAGGTGGTAGATGATATGCGAAGCAGCTACTTTCATTTCTAAAGTTGCATTGCTGATTTTCATCCCTCATTTCTTCTCCCATATAGTGTAAATCAGGGGTTCCCAACCTTTTTGTTTCCTAGAGCACATTCTAAAATACCGGTAGGGCGACGGGCACCATCTATTTTTTCAAGCGAATTTTTTGAATTCTCTTGTTAAATTAATGCAACTTCGAATGCGCGTCTACTTTACATTGTATGCGTTTAATAATCGTCATGTGTCATTAACGCATGCCATGAATTGTTGTGTGATGTGCATGTGATTATTTCAAACTATACGGCACAAGGTTGAACAGTGGCGGGCACACACAAAATGATCGACAGGCGCCATGGTGCCTGCGGGCATAGGGTTAGGAACGCCTGGTGTAAATGTTCAGTGCCCAGCAATAGCTTGCTGGGTACTGAAGGTACTAATTAATTTACTAATGGAACAAGCACCTCCTCCATTTAAGGGTACAGCAGTAAGTTGTTTCTGTAGGCCTGCCACTAAATAGTACACAGGATTGAACCTAATCACGGAGGTTTAATGGAATATTTACAGCACTAGGAAAGGATTAAAAACTAATTTTAATGCTTCACTATTTCGTCTCAGAGACATTTGGTAGAATGGATAAGGGTAGCAAATTTCCGGTGGGGCTTAAAAGCTGTGCAGAGGTTGTAAATAGAGGTAGTCAAGGTAGTTTAGTCCCCATCAGAAACTTGCTATCCCTATCTGTTCTACCAAAGATCATTTCCCTTCTTTCAGTGCCTTGAGTATATAAAGTACCCTTTTCCTGCAAGTTGGCTTACTTTAGACACAGGTTGGTCAGTGACCATCCGTTTAGAACACAAATCGTACATCTGCAATCATGACTATGGTCAATCTAGCCTTGTAGACCATGTATTGGATACAACTCACAGGATCTCATGGAAGAAAACCACCATACTCCACCATAGCAAATTTAAAAAAGTAAAGACTGCTTTTATAATCTGCAATGGCACTCCCATTGCAGATTATAAAAGCAGTCTTTTTATTTAAAATTTTTATTTAAAGAATTTAAAAATATAAATATATGCATAAAATTTGCCAGAATTTGGAAAACATTAATTGTCAGAGGTCCCACTTTACATCTTAGGCCACCTACAAATGCCCATAGAGAACATACCACCTAGATAGGACTTTAGCGTCACCCACATGTTTTATTTAGTATTGTGTTGTCTTTGTGTTACAAGAGTTATTTTTAATCCCTGAAGATATCTCAGCGAAATGAAATATTGAAAGCATTAAAATTAGTTTTCAATCCTATGTCTTTTCTTGATATGCTTTGATGTACCTTTTTCCTGACTGGCTTGTCAGTAATACAGCAAAATTCCACATTAAAAGTCAGGGATGTATTATATTCTAATTCAACAACTTTATGCAGGGATACATAAAGAGAGTGATCAAAATTAAAGTATTCATGTTTAAAACCTTGTGGAACACCATCCAGTGATCTAAATGCTGCAAAAGTCTGAGGAATGCATTGTGTGCCATGTAGAAGTGATATATCTGAAAAAAAAAAAAAAAAAAAAAGTTCCAAAATTCACTGCCAGGGGCAGTGTAAACACCAAAATCATGGAATTGACATATCACGCAAATTGGCAGGTGCCAGGAGGGTTTAAAAAGAACGACACGGGATTTTTCCCTTCATGCTGGTTAATACCATCCACAGTGATGTACTAATCCTGATCCAACGTGTTTTGCTTGTAAAGCTGTACTACTGTAATTGAATGAAATTGCTACTACTGTTATGGAGCAGGTCATGAATAATAGTGTTGGTTCCTGCAGTGCACGTGCTGTATCAAGACACATGTGCCTTATACAACTGTCTGGAAAATTCTATGTTCTATGGAAGATTCTGCATTTCTACCTATTCAAGATAACCCTAACACAGCAGTTGCACCTCCAGGACTTTGAAAGTCAACTGATATTTGCTTTTAACATTCCTTGCTTGAGTGGAATTGGATGCTCCTTGGCCATGGATGATTTTTGTGGGGAGACAAGGCTCACTTTCACCTGAATGGAGCTGTGAATACAACTGCCAGGTATGGGCTATGAAAAAATCCACATGCAATCCAACAAATTCCATTGCATTCAAACAAAGTTACTCTCTGGTGAGAGTTTAGAGCTTCGTTTATCACTAGACTTCTTCTTTGAGAACATTTTCCAATCAGGTTCTTTGACCTGCTCAGTTACTGCCAAGAGCCATTATGATATGATAAACAATTTTATTGTACCACAGCTACAGCAGTACCTGTGTATGGATTCAGTCATTTTCATGCAGGATGGGGCCCCTTCACACATCGGTCAATCTGTACAGAAGGTTCTTCGAGAACATTTCACAGAAGCAAGAGTGACTCCCCCCACCGTGAATTCTGGCTCTGGGGATTTCTCAAAGACAGGGTTTATTGGGATCATCCTGATAACTTGCCAGCAATGAAAGACAGCATAGTACAGTATGTGTACACCAGTCCTGACCAGCTGCATTCTGCCACTGAACACACTATGCAAAGAATGCAGTTTATGGCATACCGGGAAGGGAAGCACATTGAACAGTATAGCCCATGCACAATGGAAGTGAATGAAAATGTGTTATTTATGCTTGCATAAATTTTTCTTCTTTTCTTCATCTTGCATACACAGAAAAATTACTACATCTGCATTTGGTACATCATACAGTGCCCTGGTGGTGAATTTTGGAACCACCTGTATGTATGCTTTTTACACACACACACACAGAGAGTGATTCTAAATTATTGTCGGGGTTTGCTTGGCCTATAATTTTCAAACTAGAAACAACAACAAAGATTGCTTACAGAATGTGAACGTGTAACTGAAAAAAGTTTTATTACCTATAGAATCCATACTGCAGAATGCTAAACAACTTCAGCATGCACACCTTTTGTGGCACACAAGATGTCCAAGCAATAATCAACTTCCCTCCAAGTGTTCTCCATCATTTGCTGTGGAACTGTTTCTATTGCAGAAACAATTCTGGTCTTCAGTTCATTGGGAGAGGGGGGGGGTCACAAGGGTCCAGTAAACAATGCCCTTCACCTGATATTACACCACACCACTTGAGTCCTCCCCACAGGGAGGAATCAAGCAGTGTAGTATCAGGTGAGTGGAGAGGTCATGGAATTGGTCCATCATGCCCAGCCCCCAGGAAAACGCATGTCAAGAAATTCTTGGAGATAAGACCCCAATGTGGCAGTGCTCCATCTTGCTGGAACACCAAATTTGGCTGATGATCCTCCAACTGGATGCAGATACAAGTGTAGCATGTCCAGGTAGTTCACCACTGTCAATGTTATTTTCTGAAAAGAAAAAGGGCCTCAAAACTTCCAAAAATGACAAAGCACACCAGACATTCACCTTTGGACTATCTCTTTTGAATACTCAAATGTACTGAGGGTTTTCGATCCCCATATTCTGCAGTTATGATAATTTATCCTCTCTGATATGCAAAACGTTGCTTCATCACTAAATATCCATCTCTGAAGGTAATTTTCATCATCTTCGACTTTTGACAAAATGTCTTGGAAAATTTATTGTCTGACTATAAAACTTGCATAATCCTACAGTTTGTAGATACAGTGTTGAAGGCAGTTATGAACAACCCTCCAAACAGTCATCTGACTGTTTGGAGGTTTTTTTTTTTTACTTAATTGTAAAAAATGCTTGTTTAGTTGATTTTTGTGGGCTTCAATAAAATGCTTCCTGGATTCAATCAACATCTTCCTGCGAGGTGCTCGGTCTTCCTGCTCCTTTTTTGGTGCTGAATACTACCCAGTCTTTTGAAATTGTTTTAATCAACATCAAATAGCATTATCTGAAGGTGGACGCTTTCCATACTGAGTTCTCTAACGATGCTGTGTTGTCATAATGGACTTTGTTGCAAAAAATCAAAGTACATACACACATTCCAAATGGCAACTTGAACAGTTGCCATTTGGAAGTATGAAGCATGCGGCAAGTACAGCATTGCCAAATAAAACTTTTTGAATTACACTTTCATATTCTGTAAACAATTTTATTTTGTTTCCAGTTTGAAAATTATAGGCCATGGAAACCTCTAACAATAATTTAGAATCGCCCTGTATTGTTCTTCAACAAGTCCAGCTCTGCTGCATGTTCCTCCTCTAAGTTTACAGCATTATTTCGACTATGAAAGATAGCCAAAGGAGCCTCCACATCAGTCAGTTTTGGCAATGCTCTCTGGTTGAAAGATGTGGGTTCAAATTTCATTTAAATTCTATCAATCTCATATAGTGGCAGCAGAGTTTTTTCTTCTAGAAACTAAAGTTTTTCCCCTTCTACAAAATAGGCAAACCAGCCAAAACACACATAATTGACAGTCATATACATACACTATTCAAAGGATTACCTGCCATATCAAAGCATTAATTATTCAGAGAAGAAAGTTACTTGGCCATGACATGCTGAGACTAATGAGCAAGAAGAAAACTTTAAGATAAACAAATAAATAAATAGACCAATGTAAGCAAATTATTCAAGTCTTAATAAGTAGAATATAGTAATAAGAATTTAATGATGCATGCATGCATGCATGCAGCTCGATCCTACAAATACTGACAACTGAAAGTTGCAGAAATCTGGCTACATCAGACTACCTTGGTATCTTCTGGGGTCTTGCTCCCACTGATGAGATATCAATAGAGGTTGAAATCAGTCTGGATAATGACCCTCTCCTTTAATGCTTAGCATTATGCACATTCAAAAGGAAGTGTGCTTTGCATTATGGGATGCTAAGGCAATTGATATGAAGTCATTGTCATCCTTTATATACAAGTAGCCTAGTCGTGATGATATTTCATGCACTTTGTTTGCTTATACTTGAGTAAAAGGATTAAACAAAATATAATTTCTTGGCAAATATAATTTAACAAAAAACTTTCCACATATATCCAAGATTATCCTCATCTTTAGTTTTTATATCATCTTTATGACCTCTTTCGATTACTTTTATAGTACTTTCTTCTAAGCTTTCTTGAAAATGTTTGAGAAATATGAAGAAAGAATAATATTTAACTTTCATGATATCTATCTTCTATAATATTTCAAAACTCTTTCCATGTCTTTTGATCAGCCTGTCTCTACATTTATATTCTTTATATGCCACACTTGCTGACTTACTAGCAAGAACATTTTGATAACATCTCTTCTTTTTATAGACCACTTTAACTTTGTGTCTAACAGTTTTTTTTATCCTTGCAGAAACATGGAGATTTCTACCTGTACAGAAAACTTCATGAGCTTGCTTTGCTGAATCAATCAACATTTTCTTCAGATTTTTTCTGAAATCTCTCAGGTCCGGTGCTTATTTTAACCCCCCCCCACCACCACCACCACCAAAAAAAAAATATTCAGGAGCTATCAGAGTCAAGGATAATATTTAGGATTAAATAAATTAATTCTGCTTTCTAAGACAGGCTCTCCATTATATGGATCTGAATCAAGGTCTCTCTCTCTGTCTATGCAACTGAATACAGATATATAAAAAAAGAAGTGAAGAAAAGAAACTAAAGCATGACATGAAATTTTCACCACCAATACAGTAATTTCATGTATATCCACAATGTTAATATTTTTTAAAAGAATTTGCTCTTACATTGAATACCTCATACAAGTAAGTTTCATAACAGTTTCATTAATTTAACAAAGTAAAACTATCATTCTGTCCCATCTATCCCATCTGTTATGTTTATAATAGATGGGATAGAATAATTTATTAGCAACTAGTTTTGTAAAAATTCTTGTGTTTCACATCATTCAAAAGAAATTAGTGAATAAGCTAAAAACAGGCTGTAACAGGTAACATGCATAACAAAATATATGAATATGGGAATAACAATGGAAAGTGTGCATTTGTTATAAAGTTGTTTGCTGGTTCATGGTCTGCTGCAAACTACTGGTACAGTATATATATATGAAAAATTACCTTAAAGATAGCATCATATGAAATGAGGTGAGTTTATAAATCACCATGTGGCACTATGCATGTAAGATGAGCTGAATAACAGTTTCATTAATTAAATTGTCTAGAACAAATATCTATATCTATATATATTAATAAAAAAGTTACCTTAAAGATCACATCAAATGGAATGAGATGCGAGATCACTTCATAAATTCTACTACGAACTTGATATAACCTGAAATCAGTCTCAGAATTATTTATAAAGTAAATGGCATGTTTCTAATTAATCAGTAAGTAAAAAAAAAAAAAAAAAAAAAAGAGTGACAAACTCTTAATGTAACTTTTTTTCACAGCAGCTGTATCCAATAGATGGGACTCATTAACAATTTTAATCCAGCTCTCAAGAATATATCCAGAAATGCATTTCAAACCATATAAAGTAAACCCACTAAAGATATGAATGTATCCACATGGATTCAAACACATGCTACCATAAATTCTACATAACACTCAAACTGGTCAACTGTCAAATTGTCTACTCCTTAGTTCAAATTTTTATGTCATAATGATCATATGTGGAGCAAACAGTTTCTTATATAAAACTGAATGAATCTCAAATAGAGAATGACATGATCATCTGCACTGCTTACTGTAAACATAAAAATAAGGGATATAATACCCAAGTTTATAAAAATATAAACTTGGGTATTATATTTGAAATCCCAGTGCAAAAAAACATTTTTTTTTATGACATCACTGAATTAGAAACAATACACTTCAATTTAAATCCAAAAGCACTGTAGACACTGAACATAATAGTACTTAATTTAGCAAAATTTTCACTATATTGTGAAATTTCAAAACCTTCGATATTTAAGAAAAAAATGTAAAGAATATGTGAAGTTTTCTTGTTGCATAGGCTTCTGTGAAGAGAGAACATTTTAGAAAATTTTTGCTGATATTTTTCCACATGCATGAAAAAAAAGAAAAGATGGGATAGAATAATTTATTGGCTACTGGTTTCATAAAAATTGTTGTGTCTCACATCATTGGAAGAAATTGGTGAATAAACTTAAAAACTAGAACGCGTAATATACATAAAATATTTGAATACAGGAATAACAATGGAAAGTGTGCATTTGCTATAAAGTTGATTGCTGGTTTATGGTCTGCTGCAAACTACTGGTAACTATGTATATGTCATGTTGAGTTAGAAAAGACCAGACATGATGTAAAATCATCCCTTATTTAAATTGCAGGGATGTTTGATCATTCTAGCTGGTTCCTTGAGTGCTTGATGTTTATTTCATCTCGACTGCTGTGCCCAGATTTGGTCTCCTAGGTTTCTTCTTGATGGGGAGGTGGAGGAGAGGATCCAGAGGCAAGTGACCAAGATGATAGCAGATCTATGGAATGAACCTTATGAGAACATGTTGAAGATCTGTGGGTTGCAGAAATTGGTTGATAGGCGGAAAAGGGGAGATATGATTGAGACATTCAAATTACTGAAGGGGTTCTATAGGATTAATTCAGAGGATATTTTTGCGATCAGGACTGGTGGTGGGAGAACTAGGGGGACATCTATGGAAGCTGGGCAAGAGTGTGGTTAGCAAGGGTGTTAGAGCTGGGTTCTTTACTTTTAGAGTGGTAAATGAGTGGAATAAGCTGCCAGAGTCTGTTGTGGGTGCTATGACAGTGAATGAGTTCAAGGCAAGGTATGATAGATACTGTGAGAATGTAGAATAGTTGTGTGGACATGATGTTTAGGGCCTCCCTCAATGAGTCTAAGGACTCCCTGGAGTCGCCCGTAATAATAATAATTTCAGTTGTTTGTGTTGCCAGTCCTGATTTGTGTTTCCTTTTGTTCTCTACATTCTTGATGTGCTCAGTTTGGCATACTTCTCTCAACCTGCCTGCCTGTCTGTCCTACGAGTACAAACCATACGTACAGTTCGTCTTAGAGACCAGGGTTTTTGAGAGGTGAATGAGGAAGTTTTGAAGGTTGGAGATCAGAGATGTTGTTAAGGGGGACAGAAGGCAACTTTATAATTTGTTGATCTAGTATCCTTGATATTTTATCTGCAACTGACTGCATATAGGAGAGAAAATCAATGTTCCTCCGATGTAACTGAAAAAAGAAATTGAAATTGAAAATTTTTGCACCACGTGGTGATGGGATGTGGCATGCAGATGTTGGCTTCCTATATACTGAGAAAATGAGTTGGTTCTATTCAGATACTTCTACAAGTGTGTCTAAAAATGGTAGACCTGTTTACTTCCAATTCAACAGTGAAATTAATGAGGGTGAATGTTATTCAAGTTCAAGAGAAATTCATCTAATTAGGTAATAGAGTCTAGGCCAAACAATGAATATGTCATCAATATATCTGAGCCAAACTTCAGCTCATGTTTCCTGGTACTGAATGGCTTTTTCTTCAAACTATTTCATGAACAAATTTATTAACAAGGGAGAAAAGGAAGAACCCATTGCTTCTCCTTCCTTCCTTCATTTGAAAAAAAGTGCTATTAATGCAATGTTTGAAGAGGTCTACTATGTCCAATGGAAATAAGTCTTGTAATAGTCTTAAGGTTTCTGTTCTTAGTAATTTGGTGAACAGATTAATGATATTACATCTTGCAAGCCAATCAGTAGGTTCTATTGTGATATCTTTGGTATGTTCTATGAAATGTCATGTTCTTTATGCATCAGGTTGTTTTGCTGATGTGAGGGCTTAGTAGATTCTAGATATTTGGATAGCAATAAAGTTGGAGAAATACCTTGCCATGCTTGTGTACTTTTGGAACTCCATAAATTCATTTCTACATCATCCTTCAAGGCTGATACATGCACATAAAAACAAGACTTCAGAAGAATGGCGATTCTCTCCTATACACAATCAGTCGCAGATAAAATATCAAGGATACTATGTCAACAAGACTTCTAATCTCTTGAAATTTCCAAAACCTCCCAATCCATCTCTCAAAAACCCGGTGTCCACAAGATCAAACGTGTGCATAGTTTGCACTAAACAGGACAGACAGGCAGGTTGAGAGAAGTATGCCAAACTGAACACATCTAGAATGTAGAGAATGAAAGGAAACAAATCAGGACTGGCAACACAAACAACTGAACCTAAACATCAAGTATTATGGCAACAAACCAAAATGCTCCACACCCTTTTTTCCCAAGAGTGTTCAAGGAATCAGATGAAATAATCAAGCATTCTCAACTGTGCAACAAGAACAAGGGATGATTTTACATCAAGTCTGGTCTCCTCTAATTCAACACAACATGCACATGGTTTCCAATAGTTTACAGCAGGTCATGAGCAAAGAAACATCTTGTATCAAATGTGTTTTCTGTTATTCCTATATTCAAGTATTTCATTATATACATTATCTGATATAACCCTTTTTTTTTTTTTTTTTTAGTTTATTCACTTATTTCTCTGCAAGATGTGAAACAATTTTTGTGCGACTAGTTGGGATAGAATAATTTATTGGCTACTCATCTGTTTTCATTCTTGTGGAAAAATACCAAGAACATTTTTAATGCACTGTTTTCTATATTTGTATATCAAATGTCACTTTACTTTGTTGACCGATTACCTATAAAGATGTGTATAACAACAATGTGATTCTTGTTCACTTTTTCACTTACATGCATGAAAAGTTTGGATAGCAATGATGTACAGGGTCTTACAGACTGTAGTAGCATTTCTAGACACACTGATAAAATTACTCTCTGAATAGTACAGGTAGGCACCAGGGGAGCCTGCCTCTGCCACCAACTACAGCACCTTTTTTTTTTTTTTTTTTTACCCTGTTTACTAAGGGCATCATGTAACAATTGTTTAATACATATCAAAATCATAAAAATTCAGTAATGCACATAGATTGTCTAAATTTCATTTTAATAAAGCAATACCAATCAATGATGTTCGCTAAACAATATTGTTGATCATTATTAGTAATGCATGAATCTTTGACGGGGAAACAGCTTGGGAATTAATGCATGTGTATATTGATTTATGAGTATAATAAATTTAGTTTAATCCTTTATCCAAGTGTAAGCAAACAAAGTTTGCGCCTGAAGTATCTTCAGGACTGAGGCAACTCGTGGTAAAGGTGGACTAAGCTCTCATCACTTCTTAGTATCTCCCATAAGTGGTGATACTAAGGCAGAAGAATGGAGAGGTCATATTTATCTATACGAGTTGCCAAAAGGTGTACCACCTTATTATTAAATTACTCTGGATTTAGAGAAAGATGTTGGAAGTTTATTTTCCACTTGGTTAGACTATAATAAATTTTGTTTAATCCTTTATCCAAGTGTAGGCAAACAAAGTTTGCTCTTGAAGTATCTTCAGTACTGAGGCAACTCGTAGTAAAGGTGGACCAAGCTCTCATCACTCCTTGTCTCAGGTGTACCACATAATGCACAGCACATGTGGTACACCTTTTGGCAACTCGTATAGGTAAATATGACCTCTCCATTGCTTCTGTCTTAGTATCACCACTCTGGGGCTCCCACTGATGAGACCTCAATAAAGGTCGAAACCGGTCTGGGTAGTGGCTCTCACTTTAATGCATATCATTATACATGTCTGCAAGGAGATGTGTTTTGCATTATGGGAGATATTGAGACAAGGAGTGATGAGAACTTGGTCCACCTTTACTACGAGTTGCCTCAGTCCTGAAGATACTTCAGGCGCAAACTTTGTTTGCCTACACTTGGATAAAGGATTAACTAAATTTATTATAGTCTAACTAAGTGGAAAATAAACTTCCAACATCTTTCTCTAAATTCAGAATAATTTAATAATAAGGTGGTACACCTTTTGGCACATATAGATAAATATGACCTCTCCATTCTTATGCCTTAGTATCACCACTCTGGGTCTGGCTCCCACTGACGAGACCTCAATAAAGGTCAAAACCAGTCTGGGTAGTAGGCCTTCCCTTAATGCATAGCATTATACATGTCCACAAGGAGATGTGCTTTGCATTATGGGAGATACTGAGACAAGGAGTGATGAGAGCATGGTCCACCTTGACTACGAGTTGCCTCAGCCCTGACGATACTTCAGGCACAAACTTTGTTTGCTTACACTTGGATAAAGGATTAAACTAAATTTATTATAGTCTAACCATGTGGAAAATAAACTTCCGATTTCTGAGTATGTTGGGAAGAAGATGGCATGTTATCAGAATCACTAAGTTGAATAACATTTCTATTGTGATTAATAACATACTATACTAACTTAATCACAACACATTCCAATTTACATAGTAGACAAATGATGGCAGTCATGTATTACTAATCAAGAAACATGAGAATGGTTCATACATATTATGCAGGCTTCTCCAGGAAGTCAAGAATTCACCAAGGAAAGGTCTCCTTCAGGTCACACGATGTCACCTCTCAAATTCTTCTTTGAAAACACTGAGATGAATTCACAATATCCACTTATAGCCCTTTCTACACAGTCACTACACATCATGAGAAAAACCTGGACTTCACATAACACCTTTACTCAATTTCTGGGGATGATCCCAAGTTCTTCCCCTACCTGTTGCAAGCCGTATAACCTCACCTGTGTTTCAAGTACTTTACCAACTTATGTTTCTATCATATCTCCTCCATCTATTACACAAACTTCAAAGACTACATTCCCTCACTCTGTCTACATATGCACATTCCAAAGGCCTTTTCAACTGTCTTATCGCCTTCACACTAAAGTGCCCTCATTCAAGCACAGCAGTCTAAACATGGTCTTATCAAAGTTGTGCAATGGAAGAATAACCGCTAAGGTGTATAATGGAAGCTTTTCTTCCATTGCACACCTTAGCAATTTGGCTTATATATACTTTACTTTGTCCGCCATCATCCATGGTATCTAGATTCATTGATGAATTGTAGTAAATTGCCATTAATATAATACTCTGCTTGCAATGCTCAGTCCAAAATGCATAAACTCCTGCTTAAGAAACTGATACTCAAACATCAACTAAGAAAATTAGTCTGTTCAAGTTAGCCTGCAAGAATTCTTTATTCAGATATTCCTTATAACCTAACTCTGCATAAACAGCATGTAATTAGTTATTTCTCCCTCCAAGACCATCTCCAATATCGTTAAAATAAAAGTTAGGCAACAATAGCAAAGTTACATTATGGTTTCACTGATTATTGACCTGGAATGACCAAATTTGCTAACATTTTGCAGAACAGATAGGCCTGCAACATGGCATCCTATCACGATGCTTCTTTCAAACTCCATCAGTTCTATTCTTGCAGCCATTTCATTTGGACCCAGTTATGCTGACTTGGGAGCATCATATTCCTCCAATTTACACTGGCAACAAACAAACACGTGACTTGTTACATTGCACAATGCACCTTGAGGTCTCTGTTGACTTCTTTCCAAACATGTATATGTCTCTATATGCAATTTTAGATGTAAATATCTTAATTTAATGTTAGTGGTAAATTTAAAGTCAGTAATTGTCCATTAAACCTGTACTGTGCCACACATTCTTACATCTGAGCATTGATCTCTTGTGTCTTTTGGCTATGTTTGTTTACAAACATAGCCAAAAGTGTTAATCACCATGGCATGCTGGAAATCAGATTTCCTACAACATCCATTCTGAGTCACACAGCATGCTATTACTGTTTTCTGCACATTCTTTTTCATTTGCTTTACCATCTTCTCTACTGTTTTATATATATATACTGTCAGAATGATCAACAGGATGAAGATCCAGGTTATTATCAAGCTATTCTGACAAGTATTCTTTTATGGAAGTTTTTTCACTTGGCAAGTGATGAGAACTTTACCACGAGTTGCCCCAGTCTTGAAAGTACTTCAGGTGCAAACCTTGTTAGCCAAGTGAAAAAACTTCCATAAACTTATCTCTAATCCAGAGAATTTTAATAATAGGGTGCGACACCCTTTGGCAACTTGTATAGGTAAATATGACTTCATTACTTCCACCTTAGTATCACCACCTCTGAGTCTGGCTCCCATTGATGAGACCTCAATAAAGGTCGAAACCAGTCTGGGTAGTGGCTCTTCCCTTAATGCATAGCATTATACATGTCTGCAAGGAGATGTGCTTTGCATTATGGGAGATACTAAGGCAAGTGATGAGAACTTATACCATCTTTACCACGAGTTGCCCCAGTCCTGAAAGTACTTCAGGCGCAAACTTTGTTTGCTTACACTTGGATAAAGGATAAAACCCAATATATAATAAGTATTCTTTTACTTGGGAAAGCAGAATAAAATATCGGGGGGGGGGGTGAAATATTGTACTTGTAGTTAGTAATCACAAAGGTTCTGAATGAAGCCCAGTTATCATTTTTTAGCTCTACGATATGTTGTCAAGTCAGTATGAAATACAGTATCTGTATAAGCAAATTCAATCATCATCATTAATGTCCTTTTCTGTCCATTACCAAGTGGCTCAAGTCTTGAAAAACTCTTTCCACATCACTCCCTTACATCCTCTAATTCCTTCATTTCTATGTTATATATTTCTGTTTATGTCATCATTCCTATAGATATATCCAAAAAAGGCAGAGTTTCTAAGTATTTCCTGCATTAGATCTGTTTTCCAGCTTACTTCTTCATTTGTTGCCCTTTCCATTCATCTAATTCACAAAACTTTACTACGGCACACATTTTCAAATGTCAGCATTCATCTTATAGGTCTTTAACCATTAAGCAAGTCTCACATTCACAGGACATGTTTCTAGTAATCTGTGTTTCAAGGCTCATCGTTTTACTGTTCCATTTCTTATCCAATGTCTGTAGGCTTAATCTACATTCTTATCTCCTTTTTTTATAGCCTAATTCATGTATCAAGCTTCCCACTAGTAACATGTAATCTCTTCCAGCATGTCCACTAACCTTTATTCACTTGTTCATCCTCTTATCCCCCTAATGCTGAATACTGAATCGTTAGTTTTTTTTTCAATGTTCATTATCAACCCATGTCTCTTTCCCCTCTTTGCTTAATTTTATCACTGCATTCTAGTTCTTCATCATCTTCAATAATGACTGTCATTTACAAATCATACATTACTGATTATTGTATTTAATTCACCTTATCTCTTCCTTTATAACATTTACTGTTCTTTCCAAAAGCATAATAAAGATGCTCAAGAATATTGGGTCTCTTTGCCTTATGTTGTCCAAAACTATCTTCTTGACACGAGGCAAGGGCATTTCATCTCCAGTGAGTAAAATATAGAACTGAAAAGCAGAGATAAGGTATTAAAAAATGGAAGATATTATGGATCCAGCAATATTTTATGGGCAAATCTAGAAGGAAACTTAAAGTTTTGAAAATTTATCAGAAAGCTTACGAGAGATATTCTTATAAGCTCTTTGGTACATTTCTGAAACTAAATTTCTTTTTTTATATTTGACTATAAAGTATGGATGGATCCATAATTTTCTCCATTTTAATATCTTACCAAATTGAATCCTTCTGAGTCTTATGTTTTGTTTTGTTTTTAATTTGATTATGTACTTACCAAAAATTCATTTATGATGAAGCTAACTTTCTGATATAGGACTGCTATGGTATTGAGAATTTTTTGCTCTCTAGGCTTGGTCTCTGATGAGAACCAACAGCTTGACACTGCTGTCAGGCCAGTGAAACCTATTTTAAGTGCTAATAAAAGGTGAACATATAAACTTCTTGGCAGAGCTCGTGTCTTAAAGTAGTACAAACTAAATCAACTCCAATGATAAAGGTTATAAGTATTATTTCTTGAAAATTCCCATGTTACTCCTCTTAAAAAACTATTATTTTTACAGCTATTTTTGCCTGTTTTCGTTTAGGAGTGTCCCTTATTTTAAATACATTGGCTTTTTACTCAAGAATTCTTAGGGTATTATAAGTGTATTTTAAAGGTAAATATAAGCAGATTGATAGAGGAAGAAATTTTGCACATAACTTGTTTTTTTATTAAAGAACACAAGTCCACAGTAATAATTTTAATTAATAAATAAGGTACAGATATTTCATACTAAAACTAATAGTACATCTTCAGTGTTACAAACAGATAGGAATGGAATACAAGTAACAAACATTCGGTGGATGACCTATTAAAATACATTATTGTCATGAGCTAGGAAATTAAGGAAATTAATAAATAATTAATATTTAAGATAATTGGTTTTTTAATGATTACATGAAATAAAAGTCTCCCAGATCTTCGAGAGAGAGAGAGACAATCATTTCGATTTAAATTCAGTCGGTGCAACAACTTTCTTCACAACTTTCTTTAAAGAGGCGTTCATATTTGAACCTGCATCTATGAAGGAGAATAGCTTTATCCCACTGGATATTATGGGTGATGGTAATACTGTGTTGTGCTAGACCAGACTTCTGAGATCTGTTGTAATCAATATAATATTGATGTTCTTTAATTCTTTTTTCCACAGAACGGCCAGTTTGTCCAAAATAAGAAACATCACATTCAGATGGTATTTGGTAAACGCCAGCCAAAGATAGAGATAACAGTTTATCTTTTGTAGAAGGCAATAAGGAAGAAATTTTGTTGATAGGAATATACGTGGGAATCAATTGGTACTTTTTTAAAATTCTACCTATAGGTTCTGAGATTCCTGGAATGTAGGGGACTGGAACACTGCAGACTGTTGAAGAAACCTTAGGTATTGGAACATAAGATTCAATTATCTGTTGGATTTGATTAGGATGGCAATTATTAGATTCCATTAACTTTTTAATGATGGAAAGTTCTTGTTGTAAGATTTCTGGAGAAGAGCAAACTTTATGTGCTCTATTAATTAGAGATTTAAGAATGCCAAATTTTTGAGATGTGTGGTGAGCAGACATTTTATGAATATATCTGCCAGTAATGGAGATGTTTCTTATTTTGGACAAACTGGCTGTTCTGTGGAAAAAAGAACATCAATATTATATTGATTACAACAAACCTCAGAAGTCTAGTCTAGTATTACCACTACCCATAATATCCAGTGGGATAAAGCTATTCTCCTTCATAGATGCAGGTTCAAATATGAATGCCTCTTTAAAGAAAGTTGTGAAGCTATTTTATACCGACTGAATTTAAATCGAAATGATTGTCTCTCTCTCTCGAAGATCTGGGAGACTTTTATTTTATGTAATAATTAAAAAAATCAATTATCTTAAATATTAATTTCTTTCATTTCCTAGCTTGCGACAACAATGTATTTTAATAGGTGATCCACCGAATATTCGTTACTTGTATTCCATTCCTATCTGTTTGTAACACTGAAGATGTACTATTAGTTTTAATATGAAATATCTGTACCTTATTTATTAATTAAAAGTTATTACTATGGACTTACGTGTTCTTTAATAATTATACTATGCCACAGGTACCTCTAAAAATAAGAACATATCTTGTTTGAAAGTTAGGATGTCTTCTTTCTCCATACTTCTGCTGTTTGCTGTTAAGAAAGGGGGGGGGGTTGAAATGTGGAGGGGAATGTTTGAGGCAAGGTGGGAAGATAATTTAGAAAACCCGGGTTTTTTAAAAAATAATATATACACATATATGTATATACATTATTATATTTAAGGGCGATTTTTGGGGAGGGGGAAGGGTTATATGGGAAATGGGAGGGGGAGAGCGTTAACGGTGTATGAGCTGTTTCGATCCTGTATCTTCATCAGAACATTATGGGAAAAGTGCAGGGCTATGTCATGACGGTTTGGTGTGTCTGTTTTTGGTGTGGGGGGTTGTGTTATCGCTTATTGGTTCGGAGTCGTGACCTAATTTTTATGTTTTGGAGTTTCCAACATTTGGAAATTAAGGGTTGGTAGACATTGATCGAGTTTTCGTCACATTTTATGGCAATTGTTTCCAATATTCTAAGCATTTTGTTGTCTTGTTTGTCTATTAGCGGGGTATGTTTCTGTTCAAGGGCGTGAAGTGCTATTTCCGTCTTCCCTATGCTCTGTATTTTATTTTTATTTTTGATGTTGCATTTTTTTGTGTTTAAATATTCTGAAATAGGGATGTTACAGTCCTGGAAATGCTCTTGTAGTCTACCCCATAAAGACCTGATGGTAGAACCTGTGTAGGTGATATCACAGTCTTTTTGGCAAAGAAATTTGTAGACTACATTGTGTTCTAGTATTTCTTTGTGTATGTGAGAGAGATTTAGCGGGTTTTAGGAGAGTGGGTTCGTGATGAATACTAGTTTATAGTCCGTGTGTTTGAAAATATATTTGTAGGCTTTGTATGTGTTTTGAATGTAGGGCAGTTTGATAACCTTTCGTGTTGGGAAGTCTGTTTTGGTTGTAGGGTTGTTTTGACAGGTTTTTGCTGTTTTGTTTGCGTAATTTATGAGTTGTGTGGGATAGATGCGATTTTTAAAAATCTGTTAAATTCTTTAATTCCGTGTTGAGATAATTACGGTTAGTTGAGAATTTGCAAGCATTTATAAATTGTGATAGGATGACCGATTTTTTAACTGAATATGGATGGTATGAACTGAAATGGAGGTAGTTTTCTGATATGCATGGGTTTGTGGTATATTTTTGTGGCTATTTTGTTGTTAGTTCTGATTAACGTCAGGTTTGTTCTGTTCAGTTTCCATGGTGAATTTTGGTCTGTTGCTGTAATTGTTAAGGGATGTTTGTAAGGTGGTGATGTGTGTATGTTCTTCAATGCATAGAATGTCATCCATGTATCTGCCATACAAGGTGATGCCAGGGAGGGGGCAAGAGTGATTCTATGTGTGCCAAGAATAATTCTGCTAGATGTTTTGGCCCATAGGGAGACTGAAAATTCGAACATACATGTTGTTTTTAAACTTAAAGAAGTTGGTTGATATGAGTTTGATCAAGTTCACGATGTCATTAGGTGTTAATTTTGTGTGCGCGCGCAGCGTGTGGTCCTCTGAGAGTAGTGCGTGTACGATGTCTAATGTTCTGGGGACGTCCATGTTAGTGTATAATGAAGTTGCATCCAATGAGGTGAGGACATCTTCCCGGGATAAAGTAACGTTATTTATTTTCTGGAATAGGTCGTCCGTATTTTTTTATCATGGAGTTTGATGTTAAGTAATGGTTTGATGAGTTTGGCTACGAATTTATGGTGCTATTCTTGGAGGAGACTATAGGCCGTATCGGGTAACCATCTTTGTGGGTTTTGATGTTCCCGAACATACAAGGGGTGCGTGGGGTGCGGGGTGTTGTGTTTTTCATTGTGGTTTTGTCTATCTTGTTTTGATTTTTTAAGGTGTGTAGAGTGTCGTTGATTTGTTTTATGAGGTCGGGGTGGGATCATTTTGGATTTTTTGGTAGGCGAGTTGGTCGTTTAAGACGGTAGTTATTTTGTTGTGGTAATCAGTTTTGTATATTTGGGCCAATTGTTATCCTTTGAGGAGTGCCAAAGAAAAGAGATTGAATGAAAAATTCACCTTGGATGGATGGCTTATGAGAAAATGAGAGACATTCAGAAGTGACATCCCTATGAGTCTAAAAAGAAAAGCTTTCGACCAGTACATACTTCCTGTCCTAACATATGGAGGAGAAACATGGACTTTAACAGAAGCCCTAAACAAAAAGCTGAGAACAACACAACATCACATGGAAAGAAGTATGCTAAAAATAACATTAAGAGACAGGAAGACAAATATCTGGATAAGATCTCAAACAGGTGTCATGGATATTGTAAAATACATTAAACAGACTAAGTGGAGATGGGCTGGCCATATTGCCAGATGCAGTGACAGGAGATGGACTAGAAAAACAACAGAGTGGAGACCAATGGATGGAGCAAGACAAAGAGGAAGACTGAGAAGAAGGTGGAGAGATGAACTGGAACAAATTGCAGGAGTGAGATGGATGGGAGAAGCAGAAACCGAGTGATCTGGAAAATCATGGGGGAAGACCTTCGTCCAGCAGTGGACAAAACCAGAAGGTTGAAGAAGAAGAAGAATCGGTTTTGTTGTTGATGATGATGACTTAAAGAGGATACAGTAGTCATCATCAACAAAACTGATTACCACAACAAAATAACAGCCGTCTTTTCTTCCTCTATTAATCTACAAAATTTCTTCCTCTATTAATCTGCTTATATTTACCTTTAAAATACGTTTATAATATCCTAAGAATTCTTGAGTAAAAAGCCAATGTATTTAAAATAAGGGACACTCCTAAACGAAAACAGGCAAAAATAGCCATAAAAATAATGTTATATTCTCATAAGCTCTCTAGTAAATCTTCAAAACTTGCTTTTTCGTAATTTCCCACAACAGCCTCTTGTTATTCACATTCTACAAAAGCTGCATCAGGATCCTGTCCACTCCATAAGATTTGAACTCGCACCACTTTCTGATCTATGCTGCTGAATGCTCTCCTCTAAAAGTTAACAAAGCAGGCATGAATATTTATATTTTTATGTAGCTTTTTCCACAATCTTAATATTTGGTTCCATCCCTTTTGAATCCCACTTGCTCATTTAGATTTTCTTCCATTTATTTCCATGTTCTTTATATGTTATCACCTTACGTACTTTACCCACATAACTCATTAGGGCAATTAACTTTTGCGGTCCATTCTGCTTCCTTTTCTGAATAGGTATTAAAATCGATCTTGTCCATTCTTTTGGTAATTTCTTTCTGTACAATGCTACACATTCAGCAGTTCATCTATCATAATCTCATCTATGATCATCATTCATGAAATATTCGTGATTCTTTAGATGCTATTGTCTTTATAATCTCTTCACTCAGTGTAGTGTTATTTTCTTTAAGTCATTGACCAACCTCTTTTTTGACACTCGCCCCCTTCATTTCAGGTGGTCAACTAACCTCTTTATTTGAAAGGAACCCAAACCATGAAAGCTGAAATGAACTCATCCAAAAACTGTTTTGTTCTTCTGAATTCCACATATATTTTTTACCCATTTTAAATGTGCAGCAGATGTCTTCAGTTGAGTGAACATTCTACCAAACCAATGTTCTAGTTCATTTAATATAGCCTTATGATTTTGGATTTTGTAGTGATAATCACTTGATGTAGTGATCCCACTTCTCTGTAGACAGCCTCTTCTTTCTAAAGTAATCCCTCCTCAATTAGCCAACCACAACAGGAGAGAACATTTTGCTAGCTGGATAATTGAAGATACAAATATATGATACCATACCATAAGTCAGTTGACAAACTAACCCAATCAAGGGTCGGTAAGGCCAAGAAATTGAAGTTTCATTAATTTGAAGGTCAGACAACTGAGAGATCACTGTACTTCTAAGTTCTTCTCATCATTTGCAGCACAATTTTCTTAAAGAGATGTGATAATGTTGAATGATGACAATGTAACTGAAGGCATTCTAAATGTTTGGGGTAATTACTCTGAAGCAATGCTAAAAAAAAGTCATTAAAATTTTAAGAGAATACATAATCCTAGAGGTAGAAAAAAAACTATCAAAAACTTGTATGGAAAGGCAGCTGGATTAGATGATATTCGAAAATGCTCAAGAGATATGAAGTTATCAAAGAGTATTAGGCATCAAATTCTGAATGACTGGGATAGGCTTTCCACAGTGCTGAAATGAAACAATGTGAATTGCAGAGGAATTTCCTCACTGAGACCTCAATAAAAGTCAAAACAGTCTGGGTAGTGGCCCTTCCCAAAATGCATAGCATTATGCACATCTAAAAGGGTGTGTGGTTTGCATTATGGGAATACTAAGACAACCGATGTGAAGTTATTAGACTATATACAAGTAGCCCAGTCGTGAAGACACTTCACGAACAAACACTGCTTGTTTACACTTCGATAAAATAAAAAATTCTTGGATTAAACTAATTTTTTGGCATCTTTAATTTATAGTATAACCAAGTGGGAAAACTTCCAACTTCCTTACTGAGTGTTCCTATTATCATAAGATTTATGAAGGCATGCTTGAGAAAACCTAAGAAAATGTGTGGAAGTGCAGCTGAATTCAGAGGTTGTCAGGATCAGATTTTCACTTTAAGACAAATGGTTTAGAAATCATTTGAATATAACAAGGTCTAAAAGGTTTGTGTATTAGAAAAAAGGTATGTGACAAGGTTCCAAAAGAAAAGCTGTTCCGAAGCTTATAATTCCATGGTGCAAACAAGACATTATATCAAGCAATACATCTAATATTTCAGTTTTAAGTCTTCAGAGTTGGAGGTACAGGAAGATGGTCAAATGTAATATCAGATGTGTGAGGTAAGAGTGCACATTATCTCCACATCATCAATATGGATCACAATATGATATCGGTAACACTGATATCAACTTGGAGATGTTAATTTCAGTTCTTTACTATATATAGATGATATTCTACTCCTAAATAAGTCCAGTACCAGTTGGAAGAATTCCACAACTAATTTGAATAATTGTTGCAACAAATCTGGCCTGAAATCAACAATATTTAAAAAAAGACAGACAATAAATAGCATAGTAACATCAGTTGCATCCTAAATAGAGAATCTATATAACAAGTGAAACTATTTAGGCAAATTTTTAGTGAAGATGACAAACTAAATATGGAAATGAAACAGAATTTACAAAGCTGGTATAGCAAGGGAAATTAGTAAGAACTTGAATAAGAGAGAAATTCAAACCAATTTTAACTTATGAATCTTAGAGCTAGGTTAGAGACAAACAAGTTAATCAAAGAGTGGAGACCACAGATATGACAGTTATGAGAAACAAAGGAAATTAACAGATGGCATCAATGTCAGAATCATGTTAAAAATGAAGATATATTAGAAAGGAACACAGCACTATTGGTCAGGAATGTATGAGCAGAGATAATCACAGGTGGTATGGTCTCAGATGTCAGTGTTCGATGACAGGAGGGTTGGGAAAGACACAGAGTAAGACCAAAATTTAGATGGAGTGATGGAGTTTAGAAGTGCCCAAGAAGAAAAGTATGACAAAGTTCTGAAAGACTACTTTAAATGAAGTTTTTAATAATAACAATTCATGATGTACTATCACAGTATCCTACACAACACTTCAGAGTGCATAATCAGCAATTTTATGATATCATCATCATCATCTTAAAGGAGATTTTCCTTTCACAAAGAGCAAGTGCCAGAGTCTTTTTATACTCTTAACCAATACAACCGACTTTATACATGATGCAATGCAGCATGTAACATTGCATTCAACTGTTGTTACTGCATGATGAAAGCTATCTAGGCATTTCTTTTTTTTTTTTTTTTTGAATATCTACTAAAAGAAAAATTTAAACATTGCTCAGCTGGAATTTTTTCAATTTACAGCTGAAGCAATTAAGGTTATGTATGAGGCCAGTGCAATGTATGCATGCGTTCTTCTGGTCAGTTTGCCAATTTTGAACATTTCTGTGTCATTTTTTTTTTAGTGCAACTGTAAGTGTGTGTATAAAATCAGGGCCTAGACAAATTATGCAGCATAAAATCTTGCTTGCCATATGCCATGGGGAAAAAAAAAAAAAAAAAAACCTCACCAGGCTATCTCTCAACCCCATTTTTTTTTTTTTTTTTTATGTGCTCCTCAACAGGAGTTCCATCATAAAGTGATTAGTGGCGTTGTGTTATAGTTTTTGAGAACACTTAATTATGTAAGAACCATTTCAAGAAGAAATTAATAAATAACACTGGCCAACAAAAAAAATTTTTTTTTCTGCTGATTATGATCTGACACTTGTTTTTTTACTAATTTGGGTGCGCTGATTTCAAATATCAAACCCATTTTTCTCTATCACGTCAGGTTTTTCCTCTATGGCATTTTCTTTTTGCTAATTTGTAAGTTTTTGATAGTTTTAAGGAGGCAGTACTATTTAGAGGATCAAAAAAATCGATTTTTTAATATTATTTTCTGAAAGTATGTATTTTTAAAAATCTGTTCCTAACTTTTTATCAAGAAATTCAAAAAATTCCAGAAGATATAGCATATTATTCAAAGAAGGCACAGATGAGAATCGGAGCGCTCACCGCTCTCGCTTGTTAGTAAACGAATAAATGCGTAAGAACCTGCAACGGCATGTACTGGCGCTTTGAATGCGAGAGAGGCCGATAACCGACCTAATACATTTAGGTGATGAAAAGTAGGCGATGACAACTGCCTAAAACAAATTAATGCTATATACGTCATAGCGGACAAAGAACGATCGAAATCAGTCAATCATTAATCGATCGTGAAAGTATGATGAGCGCTTATAACGTTTCAATAAAGTCTCTGTTTTTTTTGTCTTGTTAATTGCATGTTAGTCGGCAGTGAAGAAAATACATCATGTCTACTACTCGAAAATGTGTCAATAGTGTAGATTCCTTTTGCTACATTTGTGGCAGCTTTACTGTTCCCAGTCAAAGGACAAATATCACTGATTTCGTTAAGTGTACTTTGATGTAAAACTTGCAGATAGGACAATTCACAGGCTCCAAATAAAGTGTGTAAGTCATGTGTAGAAAATTTACGACAGTGGAGCAAGGGAAAATGCCAAAAATTAGCTTTTGCATTCCAATGATTTGGCGTGAACTGAAAATCACGTAGATGATTGCTATTTTTGTTTAGTTCAGACTTCTGGTTATAATAAGAAGAATAAGAAAAAAATTGTGTATCCAAATCTCGACTCAGCAATTCGGCCAGTTGCTCATTCCAATGAAATAGCCATGCCAATTTATAAAGGACTTCCTATACTTGAGAACGAGCATGATCGGGATATGCCAGATGTTCTTGAGGAGCAAGACCCGGATGTTGATTTAGACAATGAAAATTTAATTTCTAGTTCTGGACCGTAATGTTTTACTCAAGTGGAATTGAATGACAGTAAGAGATTTGGGCATATCAAAGGAATCATCTGAATTGTTAGCTTCAAGATTAAATGAAAAAAACTTACTGGAGCAAGATACGAAGATAACTTTTTATCGTAGTAGGGAAAGTAATCTTGTACAATATTTTAAACACGAGTGTGGGTTTGTTTACTGTAACAATGTGTCAGGTTTACTAACTGAAATGAGTGTTGTACAATATCATCCAAATGAGTGGCATTTATTTATCGACAGCTCAAGCAGAAGTCTCAACCGTGTCTTACTACACAATGGGAATGTATATGGCTCAATTCCTATTGGCTATTCAGTCCACTTAAAGGAAACATATGAGGACATTAAAAAGGTTCTAAAGTTATTAAAATATACAGACCATAACTGGATCATCTGTGTGGATCTTAAAATGATGAACTTTTTACTTGGCTTTCAAAGAGGATATACAAAGTTTCTGTGTTTTCTATGCTTCTGGGATAGTCGAGCTAGAAACCAGCACTGGAGTCAGAAACATTGGCCTCTTAGAATATCCTTAAATGTTGGAGAACAGAATGTTATAAATCAACCTTTAATTGACAGAGAAAAAATCAATTTTCCACCTCTACACATCAAACTAGGTCTTATGAAGCAATATGTTAAAGCTTTAGATTTACAAGGTGACTGTTTCCAATACATATGTGAAAAATGTCCACGACTTAGTTATGAAAAAATTAAAGCCGGTGTATTTGATGGACCGCAAATTAGAACTTTGATGAGAGATCCAAATTTCATCAACTCTATGAACGAAATTGAGAAAGAGGCCTGGACTTCATTTATGATGGTTGCGAATAATTTTCTTGGAAACAAAAAAGCGGGCAATTACAAAGATCTAGTGGAAACAATGCTTGAAAATTTCCAGCACCTAGGTTGCAACATGAGCATAAAGCTTCATTTCCTATACAGTCATCTTGATAGATTTCCCGAGAATTTAGGTGCTGTAAGCGATGAACATCTCGAAAGATTTCATCAAGACTTAAAAACTATAGAAGATTGGTACCAAGGAAGATGGGATTCTCGCATGATGGCCGACTACTGTTGGAGTATTCAAAGGGATTGCCAAAACAGAACACACAGCAGAAATTGCCACAAACAAAAATTTATTCCCTGAAACTCATGTGTAAGTAAAATTGTCATTTTTTTATAAATATTCTTGTAATTTTTAATGAATATTGTTAAGTTATGTATCTAATTATCGGTCTCTCTCGCATTCAAAGCACCAGTACATGCCATTGCAGGTTCTTACGCATTTATTCGTTTACTAACAAGCGAGAGCGGTGAGCGCTCCGATTCTGATCTGTGCCTTCTTTGAATAATATGCTATATCTTCGGGAATTTTTCGAATTTGTTGATAAAAAGTTAGGAACAGATTTTTAAAAGTACATACTTTCAGAAAATAATATTAAAAACTCGATTTTTTTGATCCTCTAAATAGTACTGCCTCCTTAAAACTATCAAAAACTTACAAATTAGCAAAAAGAAAATGCCATAGAGAAAAAACCTGACATGATAGAGAAAAATGGATTTGATATTTGAAATCAGCGCACCCAAATTAATAAAAAACAAGTCTCATATAAAAGTCAGCAAAAATTGTGTTGGACTGTGTAATAGAAATAGGAAGGACAGTAAAAATAACACCGACTTTTTGGAAATATAATTTATTACATTAACATAGTTTTCCATGTATAAGACGATAGTTTTTTTTTAAATTTTTAGGCCAAAAATTGAGGGTTGTCTTATACATGGGGATTAACCAGTTGAGAGACCCGTGGTTGCCATTGCAAAACTGCTGGTACCTTGTCTCTGCGAACAAGCTTCCGCCAATCACTAGCTGTTGTTAACTCTGTCGACTGACGTCATTAACAGCTGATTCTGAATAAACCAATCAGAACTCTGAAAGCATTCATACGTCTGCAATTCATTGGCAGGGTAAGTTGATGCATTAACAATATTTTGAGCACTAGCCCATAAAAATGTCCAAAAATAAAAAACGATTGTCATATTCTTCAAAATTCAAGTTAAAAGTCATCAATTATGCAAAAGAACATGGCAATGAAGTTCAGAGAGACAGTTTGGATCTTCTCCCACAGAGTGTATAAAATCAAATGATTAGAACCAGCAAAATGGCCAAGCTTGGAGCAGAGACTTTAGACTTAGATTATGGAGCAAAGTGGGATATGTGTGTCAACCAAGCTTATTCAATATAAAGCAAAAAGGTTTGCAAGAGAAATGAATATTGTTGATTTCACAGGAAAGTCAAAATGGTGCTTCAACTTCATGAGGAGAGAAGGGTTAGCCATGAGAACTTAAACCAGGTTAGCCCAGAAAATGTCACCAGCTTATGAGAATAAAATCCAACAGTTTTACTCCTATGTCATAAAACTTCAGAAAAAATATGCTTTTGAACCAAGTCAGATTGCAAACATGGATGAGGTGACTGTCAATTTTGATGTGTCTTCCAACAGAACTGTTGATATGAGAGGGGGTCAAAACAGTGGCAATCAAAACAAGTGTTTATGAAAAGACACACTATACTGCTGTCCTTTCATGCTGCTGTGCAGATGGTACCAAACTGCCTCCTATGCTCGTTTTTAAGAGGAAAATATATCCTAAAGAGAGCATACCACCTGGCATTCTTGTCCAAGTTCATGAAAATGGCTGAATGAATGAAGAGATCATGGCTATTTGGTTTGCAAAGATTTGGTCCAGAAGATCTGGAGGGCTCCCGAAGAAGCCAGCTCTGCTCGTGTTTAATCAGTTCCGATCAATTGCAGCAGATTTACGAACACAACTAGCAGTTATTCCTGGTGGACTTACAGATCAGCTACAGCCACTAGATATTTCTATCAACAAGCTCTTCAAAGCTCTGATGAAAGAAGAATGGAATAAATGGATGCAAAAAGCAGGTAATAACTTGACACTGACAGGAAGAGTGAAAAAACCAACCATTACTGAGGTATGCAAATGGTTCCTAAACTAATGATGGAGTCAAGCAAGAGGTGGTGTTAGATCCTGAATGAAGGAATCTTGCAAAGAAATCATTCATTCAGAATCCATATATTAAACTTACAAAAAAAAAAAAAAAAAGAGAGAGAAATACCTGCACATCAGCTGTAATTAAAAGTGAAGCTTCTTCACTTTATGCATAAAGTTTGCATTCTTTATTTCACGTACCATATATTTAATCCATTGTGATCATAGTAAGATTTTTTTTTGAGTATGTCTTAAAAGAGGGATAATCTGCCTTAATTTAAGCCTCACTTAAGCTATGTAAAATTAACTGTGAGTCATCAAATAGTTACTAAATAATAATTCTTGGAAGGTATAAAACTACACGTGTACAGCATAACGCTGCTGGCAGTTGCTTAAGCGGAACATATATTGATGCGAATTCTGGGAATACAAGAGCATAACAGCGTTGGGAAAAAGCAAGGGATGAACCCAAGGGGTGAAAAGATATGGGTCATGTGCAAAGGGGACTGAGGAAAAAGAGGGTGCTCTAAGGAGGAATATAAGGGGATGAGTGCCGTATTGGAAATCTCTCTTGTGGTATCGTTTTCCTGTTTGGTGGCTCAGACGGGAGTTCGCATAAGGGAGGGGGGGAATGAAGCATCTGTGCTAAGATAAGATGTTGGACAGCAGGCTTTCTTGAAAATGGAGAAGGATTCTACGCAGAGCTGAAGGTAAAAATTTCCAGTCCTAGCAGAATCAAGCCGTCGCTGAGAAGTCCCATCGAGTAGTTCCTGAAACGCAAAGATTTAAGTCTGTTTTCGGCAGAAATAATGATGATAGCATAACCCCTACATTGCCGTATGGACAGCCAATAGACAAGAAGTAACCAGATGTACACGTGGTGTTGAAAAACGCAGAAAAAGTTCGGTAAGGTTCAGAAAAAGTTCAGTTCATTGCCAAACTCGCATTGCGTGATTGGCAACGAACGTGTTAATAAATATGACATGTTTATTGGAATAGCTAAACAGAATACAAAATTCATACACTCAATTATGACTCAATACTAAATGAAACTCGAGTTAAGAGGTTAACATATTCTAAATTAATTAAAGGTCATAAAGCATGCGAAACACAATAACTGCATATTGGGATAGATAGCAAATGATATGAAGTTAAACTAAAATTCCTTTCTGTAATGCTATTCATAAGATAATATAAATAAACATTCTAATGTTACTCAGTTACTAAAATCCACAATTCTGATCTCATTAAGTTAATCCTATCACATACAATTACTAAATATCTTTTCCAAACAATTCTTCTTACTCTCTCAAAGGAGGTTTACTTTCTAATTACTGTCCACAGAGTTCTTTAGAATACTGTTCTTAATTTCACATTCGCAAACAATCTTCTCGCTTCTAATGAATTTTATATACAAAATAGAGTAATTTCACCTTACCAAACTTTTTCTGTGTCTTTCAGCACCACGTGTACGTCTGGTTACTTCTTGTCTATTGGCTGTCCATACGCCAACATAGGGGGTTACGCTATCTTCATTATTTCTGCTGAAAACAGACATAAATCTTTGCGTTTCAGGAACTACTCGATGGGATGTCTCAGCGACGGCTTGATTCTGCTAGGACTGGAAATTTTTACCTTCAGCTCTGCATAGAATCCTTCTCCATTTTCAAAAAAGCTTGCTGTCCGACATCTTATCTTAGCACAGATGCTTCATCCCGCCCCCTTTTATGCAAACTCCTGCTAACTTCCAAGCCACCAAACAGGAAAACGATACCACAAGAGAGATTTCCAATACGGCGCTCGTTCCCTTATATTCCAACTTACAGCGCCCTCTTTTTCCTCAGTCCCCTTTGCACACGACCCATATCTTTTCATCCCTTGGGTTCATCCCTTGCTTTTTCCCGACGCTGTTATGCTCTTGTATTCCCAGAATTCGCATCAATATACATTCCGCTTAAGCAACTGCCAGCAGCGTTACGCTGTACACGTGTAGTTTTATACCTTCCAAGAATTATTATTTAGTAACTATTTGATGACTCACAGTTAATTTTACATAGCTTAAGTGAGGCTTAAATTAAGTCAGATTATCCCTCTTTTATGACATACTCAAAAAAAAAATCTTAATATGATCACAATGGATTAAATATATGGTCCATGAAATAAAGAATGCAAACCTTATAAAGTGAAGAAGCTTCACTTTTAATTACAGCTGATGTGTAGGTATTTCTCTCTTTTTTGTAAGTTTAATATGTTGAATTCTGAATGAATGATTTCTTTGCAAGATTCCTTCATTCAGGATCTAACAGTGGTCATGAAGTCCTTCAAGAAATGTGGAATCACCAATGCCATGGATGGAACTGAGGATGATCTCATATATAATGACAGTGACTCAGAAGACAGCAGTGATGCAGTAGAAGTTGAAGAAAGTGATATGCCCAGAACTGAGAGTGATGCATAATTTCTTAGTATGTATCTTAAAAATATTGCCTAATTAGTAAATATACTTTGAATATTTAAAAAAATATCAAATGTGTTCTGTTTTATGTTTAAAATATTGATTTCTTAATTTTGGGTTCGCAAAAGTAGGGTTTGTCTTATACACAGAAAAATATGGTAAGTTGTGTCATTAGAATGGTCCTATACAATATGTATATTGTTTTCTTAAAGTTAAAAAAAAAAAAGATTTGGTTCAGAAGTTTTTTTTATTAAATAAAAAGATGCTCTGTTTTGTCCAGTCAACTGGCAGAAACTACTCACCACTAGCGAGTGGTCAAGCATATTTGTTGAGTCCTGTATACAATCTCTTAATTTAGGATTATGTCCTCCTTAATTGTTTCAAGAGCTCAAAAATAAAAGTTGATATACACTGCCAAATTACCCTGATGGTTACCTAAGCAAGTAAACATTATAGGTGTTAAATTATCCAAACATTGATTTGGCAGAAGAGAAATCTCATAAGAATAAAAGAGAATTTATTGAGCTAGAGAATGCAAAACAAGTTTCTCAAGCAGCATTGTGAAAAAAATAACTCAAAGAGTATTAGATGTGAATGTTTTGCCACTAGTTGGCAATAGTGATCATGCCATACTGTCCTAGGAAGTAGCTAACTAACTAACCTGTTAGTTAGTTAGCAGAAACTACAACAGGTTACATGTTGGAAATTATTTATTTGAATTATTATATGTTGGAAATATAACAAACTCAGGAGAATACTATCTTTAGTCCAATGGTCAGTTACTGAATGGGAAAGATATCAGCAATACATGGAAGCTGTGAAAAGGAGCTTAAATGAGAGAGTATCTAAACATCTTTAGAGGTTGAAAAATTTAGAAGTGAAATGGACGTGCAACTTTATTAAGCAAAAGATCCATAAAAAAAAAAAAGATGATGTGGAAGGAATATCAAGAAAATAAGAGAGCAGTTAACAAAACAAATAAAGCAAAGGCCAGAAAAGTTATGAGTATTATATGGAAAGCTAAATCAGAGTATGATAAGAAATTGACTGTGCAGGCTAAAAGCAATTCAAAATATTTTATTGCTATGATGCAAGAAAAAGAAAATAGGAATGTAGAAGAATATACCTTTAGTGAATGCAGACAACACTTATGTCAGAAGTCGATGAGATATTCAAATAATGAGTACTCACTTTACTAAGTTCTATCAACCAGGCATCTGTAACATGGTACACAATGCTATCACTACACTGGATGAAAAGATAGAGGTGCATAAAAATTAGGTTAAAGCTGTTGTATAATCTGGATATCAATTCAGCAATAGGGCTAGAATGGGATAGCATATATGCTAAAGGATATTCGGCCAAAATGGCCTTGACATGTTTGCATAACGAGTCTCAGCTCAGAAAGATCCCAAAGGAATGGAAAGAATGTATGATAGTCCTGTTGTACATGGTTATGCAAAAACTGATGCCTAACCACTGACCTATCAGTATCTCTGGAGTGGTGGTGAAGATTTTAGAAAAGTTAATAAAAACTTGCATGCACAAATAGGTGCATGCAAGTTTTTATTAACTATTATGAGCATGGGTTTACTAAAGTTAGTCATGTTTTAGTAATTTGCTCATATTTTATAATAATGTTACTGGTGAAATGAATAAAGGGAATGGATGTACTACTCTGATGAGCTAGGAGTTGTGGTGGATAGGAAGCTTAAGTTCAAATGACACATCAATAATTGCAAATACAACTCAGAGGATAATTTCGATGTGTAAACAAACATTGACATGTAATGATAAGGAAGTCATTTTACTTCTTTACCAGGCCTTGTTATGAGTGCATTTGGAGTACTGTGTGTAGATTTGATCTCCTGGGTTCAAAGAGATTAAAGAAGCCATGGAAAGAGTGCAAAGAAGAGTAACGAAGATAATGTTGGAATTATGGAATGTATATTATGAGGATAGGTGGAGTTTATGGACTACAGACACCAATAAACAGGAGAAAGAGGGAATGATAAGTGGTCTACAAACTTCTGAAAGGATGTTATAGGTTATCAACTGGTGACATTTTTGTTATAGGAAGGTGGGGAGAGGACAAGGAGGCCCCATGTAAGTTAATTTTTTGTACAATTCAGAAAGGGACGAGAGCTAGATTTCTCTCTCACAGAGCAATAAGGGAGTGGAGCAATTTACCTGTTAAAGTAGTGAGTGCATCCAGTGGGAATAAGTTTAAGAGAAGGTATATGACATCTGGTGGGGGTAATCTACTGCATCCCTCGATAAATCCTTAACTACCTTGAAGTCTCATATAATTTAATACAAAGAGTAATCTCACAATACAATTTAATGGAATAACAAAGGAGTGATGTAGGATTTGTGGACGTATGGTCTGAGTTTGATGGAAAGAAGGATTTGTATAATGCTGACAACTGCAACTAAATGGTTTCAGTGTTAGGGGTCTATAGAGAGAGCTTTGTTCACCAAGCATGAAGCACAACTTCAGGAATACTTAAGCAATTAGGTTGGATGTGTGTGTCTATGAAGGCACACCCATGAGGCAAGACTGTGAAAATGACCAACAAGTGCTGAAACATAATGAACAGGATAATCAATTCAGGAAGTAAAGGTGGTTGGGGACCTAAAGGGATACTGCAGTTTCTGTATACTAATGCAGAAGTATTAGGAACAAGAGGGAGGAGTTTTGGGCATTGAATAGCGTAACCTCAACAAACAGTTTTAGGCATTAGTGAAATTTGGCTCTTAGCAAATGATGTAGTTACAAGGATAGAATGTGAAAGGTTCAGTATTTTCAGTGAGGATAAAGAAGGTAGGATGGGACGAAGGGCATTATTGATGACAGCAGATTAAATGCAGTCAAAAATAATAAGAGACACGAGTAAGAGAATAGCCAGGGGAGTGGCTTTTCATTTGAAGAAATCTAGTTTGAGATCAAGGCCAATAAGAACGTAATAGGAGGAAGTGACATGCAGTCTTGATTTGGGAGATTGCAAAACATGAGTAATATTCTGTCAAGAAGGAACCACAAGACAGGTGAGTTTGACAACCGTATGAGGAAGCTTGAAGCTGTGCCATGGCATAAAGACCTGCAAGGAAATGATGTTAATAGTGTATGGGAGATAGTTAAGGGGAATCTAGAGGAAGCAATATGAAATTGCTTACCCAAGGTAAGGAGGGTAAATGAGGTGGACATTAGATGGATGAATAATATCATTAAGTATAAGCTGCAAAAATCTCTCTGACTTATACATACTGCAAAACCTCAACAAGTATGGCTGTATAAATTTACCAAAAATCTGATAGACAGTCATTTCAAGATCTAATTAATACTTGTTTTTCTTTCTTTTTTCCAACATACACAGCACCAATTAGGAATTTAGTTCCTTGTGCTATCTGTTAACACCAAATTGTTGTTTTGTATAGTGTGACATACTGTTCTTGTGCTCTGAAGATGCTGAATATAATACCTGCAAATACAAGGTGGATTCCAAAAGTTTCTGGCTTGACATACAAAATTTTAAAATGGCATGTGTGACAGATAGCACTATCAATGGGGAGCTTAGTGTACCAGTTTCAACTCTACCTGCGTCATTCAGTTGGAGGCACTTGTTTGAGTAACTTGTGGCATGCTAAGTGGCTATAATGTTAAAAATTGAGTACTGCGCTGTGATAAAGTTTTTCACCCAAGAAGGGGCTTTCTCCAAGTGCTATCAAACAGCAATTGGATGATGTTTATGGGGAAGCTTCTCCTTCATATTCCACTATGAAGGAATGGGCTAAACAGTTTCACTTATGAAGAGAGAGCATTGAAGATGATCGTTATGATGGTCAGGCTGTGGAAGTGATGAGTGAGGAAAATTTCTCTTGTTGAAGAGGAACTGCTCAATGACAGACGGCTGAAGCTCAAAGAAATCTCAGCAAGGTTGGAGCTTCTTTTCACAACCATCTTTAGCATCATTCATGCTAAAGATGGTTGTGAAAGGTGGATGTGTAAGGTGGATGCCCCGACTTCTCTCTTCAATTCAGAAGGAGCATTGTGTGACCTGTTCCTGCAAGTTTTTAGAGCGTTGCCAAGGGAATCAGAGAGAGAAGTGCTGCAATCCATTCTCATCAGGGATGAAACCATGGTCATTTATGATCCTCTTTCCAAAAGTGAATCCATGGAGTGGCGCAAACACCATGTGACGCAAAGGTCACTCAGTCCCCAAGAAGATCATGACAACAACCTTTTGGGACTGCCAAGGAATTCTCTTGATTGACTTCAAGGAAAGGAATACCACCGTGATTGCAGAATATTATGCTTTGCCTTGCACAACCTGCACAACGTCACAGAAGAGAAGACACGAGGAACAAATTTCCTCCAAATCAATCTGTTACCTGCCAAGGCTCAAACATTGTCAAGTCTTATATTTCTATCTTCTAAGGCATGTTTTACCATACCAATCCACCTATACCTTGGTCTTCCTCTGGGTCTTTTTCCTGCCGGCCTGGCAGAGAACACTTGTTTTGCTAGTCTTTCCTCTCTCATTCTGTTTAAGTGACCATACCACCTGAGATTAGCTCTGGTAACACATTCCTGGATGCTGACCATGTCAAATTCTTTTCTAATATCCATGTTTTTAATATGATACTGCAATTGAAGCATCTGTTCGTGCCCCTAATCCTTCTCAAGACTCTAATATATCTGCAGTCTCTAGTCTTTGGTCAACTGTTTTACTTCTGTCTCAGTTCTCAGATCCATAAGTCAAAATTGGTTTGAACACTATCTTGTATACAGCTAATTTAGTGTTTTGACTAGTTCCTCTCTTATTCCATATAAATTTATTCAGTTGACTTCCTACCATACCAGCTTTGTTGATTCTGTTGTCTATTTCCATATTTAATTTATCATCTTCACTAAAAATCGTGCCTGAAATGTTTTACTTGTTCTATAAGTTCTCCAGTCACAATGCAGTTGATATTTTCAATGCTTCTGACTATTTTCATTGTCTTGTTATTGCAGACTTTCATACTATATCTAATTAACAGTTATTCAATTTAGTCAGGGAATCTTGTAGACTTGTAGCAGATTTATTTAGAAGTATAACATCATCTGCAAAAAGCAAAGAGATGACATTAATATCTCCAATTTTGATATCAGGTTTAATACCACTTTCCTTCATAATGTGATCCATATAGATAATGAATAACAGAGGGAATAATGTACATCATTGTCTGACACCAGATTTAACATTAAATCATCTTCCTGTACTTCCTTCAATTCTAACTGCTGACTTACAACTCAAATAGAGACTACATATTGCTTATTATAATTCTCCATTGACACCATGTAACTGTAGCATTTTGAGCAGCTTCTCTCTTGGCACCTTGTCATATGCTTTTTCCAGATATAAAATTGAAATACAGATCTTTGTTATATTCCCATGACTCCTCAACTATTTGTTGTAAAGTGAAAATCTGAATCATAACAGCCTCTTTGTTTAGCCTGAATCCAGCTTGTTCTTTACCAATCGTTCTCAACTATTTCTCAAGTATACTTGCACATATCTTACAGGAACTCAGTAGAGAAATACCTCTGTAATTCTCACATTGTTTTATTTCCCTTTTTATATATGGATACTATGAAAGCTCTACTCCAATCATCTGGAATTCGTCCCTCTGTCCAGGTCCTCTGAACAATGCAGTACCAGCACTGTAAGACTTTCATACCTCCATACATGAGCATTTCTGGTCGAATATCATCTACTCCAGCTACCTTCCACATTTCAGACTTTTGATGGCTTTTTTCTACTTCAAGTATGGATGTGTATTCCTGATTGCATGCCTGGTCAGTGTTTATCACTGTGCTGTCATCACTGCTAGTTTCATTTAGCAATTTAGATGCGATGCAGTTCAAGGATATCTTTTTCTCCAGCTTTTCATATCACCTTTATCATCTAATCCTTTTGCAGCACTTTTTCTCCATTTCTAAGCTTCTTCGACAACCTCCAGAATATCTTGCCACCTTCTTGATATTTATTTTCTATGTTCTTACCAACGTCTTCCCATGACTTTTGTTTAGCTAGTTTTATAGTGTTTAGCTTTCTTACATTTGTCTCTGTATTCTCTAAGAGCATAACCTGACTTATTTGCCAGGAACTTTCAATATGCTTTCATCTATTCTTCACTGCCTCTTTAATTTTTTATATATTTTTTATATATGATTTTTCTATCCTTGCACACAACCTCACCACATGCCTCTCTGACTGAATCGATCAATGTTTTCTTCAGGGCTTGGCACTGAATCTCCAAGTTTTGGTTTCTGTTCTCAAACTCCTTCATTTTTTCTTGAATAATGTTTGTATTTTAGTCTACAGTTCACATCTGAGAGCTGCTCAACTTTTATTTGCTTTAAAACTTTCTTACATGTTCTTCTTTTCAATATGAAATTCAATTTTATCCTGCTCAAGACGTAATGGTGATCACTTCTAATTTCAAATCCTCTGTACATTCCAGTGTCCTGCACCAGTGAGAAAACATCACTATCAACAATAAGATAGTGTCAATGACTTTTCTTATTCCTTGCATCTTCTCTCCATGTGAATTTGTGCACATTTTTATGTTGGAACACGGTGTTAGTAATAACCAGTCCATGTCCTGAGCAGAAATCCAACAAGTATTTGCCATTATTATTATTAGCTTTGCTCTTTTGTCCAAATTTTCCCAAAATATTTTTGTATGTCTGACAATCATTTCCTACTTCTCTATTTAGATCCCCAACAAGAACCAACTTTTCATTTTTCATTGTATCAGTCGCTTTCTCTAAAGCCTCAAAAAATCCCTCCACTTCTACCTCAGCAGAACCTCATAAGTTAATAAATATTAATTATGTTCTTATCATTCTGAGGTGTAATCAATACCATAAAATAAACTAACAGGTGAATAGCATGGCAAGGAAGACAAAATCAGATTATGAGAAGAAACTAACTAAGCAGGTCAAAGGAATTCCCAGAGTTCTTTCATTATGTGGCAAGAGGAAGAATGGTTATAGGAGAATAAACCTGAGTGCTGATGATGACAAGGCGACTGAAGCAGATAAAATTGTTGAGTTACTGAGTGATCACTTTGCAAGAGTATATCATCCAAGTGAGGTTAATGATATGACTGATGTAAGAAACGAGCTGGATGAAGTGGAGGTTCTTAGGATATTGCAGAATCTCAATGTAAATACATCATCATCATCATCAAATTCCTGCCATGTACCCTCAAGGGGTGTACAGGATATGACAGTACTACATGAAAAAATTACATCATTACTAACTTCCTATCTACAATTTTCCTCCAAATCAGTCTGTTACTTGTCATTATCAGATCTTATATTTCTATCGTCTAAGGCACTTTGTACCATATCAATCAACCTATATCTTGGTCTTCCTCTGGGTCGTTTTCCTGCCAACCTGGCAGAGAACACTTGTTTTGCTAATCTTTCCTCTCCCATTCTATTTAAGTGACCATACCACCTGAGATTAGCTCTGCTAACGCATTCCTGGATGCTGACAATGTCAAGTTCTTTCCTAATATCCTCATTTTTAATATGATATTGCCATTTATGCCATCTGTTCACGCCTCTAATCTTTCTCAGGACTCTCATATCTGCGGTCTCTAGTCTTTGGTCAAGTGTTTTACTTCTGACCCAACTCTCAGATCCATAAGTTAAAACTGGTTTGAACACTGTCTTGTATACAGCTAATTTAGTGTTCCAATTAATTTCTCTCTTATTCCATATGAATTTATTCAACTGACTTCCCACCATACCAGCTTTGCTGATTCTGTTGTCTATTTCTATATTTAATTTACCATCTTCAGTAAAAATTGTGCCTAAGTAGCTGAAATGTTTTACTTGTTCCACAGGTTCTCCATTCACAACACAGTTGACATTTTCAATGATTCTGCCTATTTTCATTGTCTTTGTCTTTTTATTGCTGACCTTCATACCATACCAATTACAACAGCAATTGAATTTAGTCAGAGAATCTTGCAGACTTGTAGCGGATTTATTTAGAAGTATAACATCATCCGCATAAAGCAAAGAGCATATATTAACATATCCAATTTGATATCAGGTTTAATACCACTTTCCTTCATAATGTGATCCATATAGATAATGAATAACAGAGGGGAAAATGTACATCCTTGTCTCACACCAGATTTAACATTAAACCATCTTCCTGTACTTCCTTCAATTCTAACTGCTGACTCACAACTCAAATAAAGACTAAGTATTGCTTGATATAATGCCCCACTGACACCATATAACTGCAGCGTATTGAATAGCTTCTCTCTTGGCACCTTGTCATATGCCTTTTCCAAATCGACAAAACTTAAATACAGATCTTTGTTATATTCCCATGCTTTCTCGACTATTTGTCGTAAAGTGAAGATCTGATCCTGACAGCCTCTTTTGGCCTGAATCCAGCTTGTTCTTCACCAAGCTTTTCTTCCACAATTCTTCTCAACCGTTTCTCAAGTATACTTGCATAGATCTTGCCAGGAACACTCAGTAGGGAAATATCTCTGTAATTCTCACATTCAGTTTTATTTCCCTTTTTATATATGGGTACTATGAGAGCTCTACTCCAATCATCGGGAATTCGTCCCTCTGTCCAGGCTTTCTGAACTATGCAGTGCAGCCACTGTAAGACTCTTATACCACCATACTTCAGCATTTCTGGTCGAATATCATCTACTCCTGCTGCCTTTCCACATTTCAAGCCTTTGATGGCTTTTTCTACTTCAAGTATGTATATGTATTCCTGACTGCATGCCTGGTCAGTGTTTTTTATCACTGTGCTGTCATCACTGCTTGGTTCATTTAGCAGTTTTTCAAAGTAATTACTCCATACTTCAAGGATATCTTTTTCTCCTATTTTCATGTCACCTTTATCATCTCTAACTCCTTTTGCAGCACTCTTTCCTCCATTCCTAAGCTTCTTCAACAACCTCCAGAATATTTTGCCACCTTCTTGTTTAGCTTTCTTACATTTGTCTCTGTATTCTGTAAGAGTAAAAGCTGACTTATTTGCCAGGAACTTTTAATATGGTTTCTTCTTTTCCTTCACTGCCTCTTTAACTTCCTGTGTCCACCAGGGAGTTCTGATTTTTTTATCCTTACAGACAACCTCACCTCATGCCTCTCTGGCAGAATCAATCAATGTTTTCTTCAGAGTTTGCCACAATCTCCAAGGTTTGATTCCTGTTCTCAAACTCTTTCATTTTCTTTTCAATAATCTTTCTGTATTTTAGTCTACAGTTCACATCTGAGAGCTGCTCAACTTTCATTTGCTTTAAAACTTTCTTACATGTTATTCTTTTCAATATGAAATTCAATTTTATCCTGCTCAAGACTAAATAGTGATCACTAACAATTTCAAATCCTCTGTACACTCTGGTGTCCTGCACCAGGGAGAAAACATCACTATCAACAACAACATAGTCAATGAGACTTTCCTTATTTCTAGCCTCTTCTCTCCATGTGAATTTGTGCACATTTTTATGTTGGAACATGGTGTTAGTAATAACCAGTCCATGTCCTGAGCAGAAATCCAACAGATATTTGCCATTATTATTAGCTTTGCTCTTTTCTCCAAATTTTCCCAAAATATTTTTGTATGTCTGACAATCATTTCCTACTTCTCTATTTAGATCCCCAACAAGGACCAACTTTTCCTTTTTCATTGTGTCAGTTGCTTTTTCTAAAGAGTCAAAAAATTCCTCCACTTCTACCTTAGTAGAACCTTCTGTGGGACCATAGGCACAAATAAGTCTCATTGTCCAGTTCCCCATTCTCATATTTGCCCACATTACTCTACTTGAGACTGACTGCCATTCAAGAAGATTAGCCTCGTATTTTGTGTTGAATACTATGGCTACTCCTTCTTTTCCTTGATTGTCATTGCCTGAATATAACATTTTGTATTTATTGCTCAGAAAGATCTCACCAGTGTTGGTCTTTTTTGTTTCAGTCACCCCTATTATGTCGATCTGGTACTTATCTAATTCCTCAGCTAGCTCCATTTCTTTGCCATTCAGGCTTCTTACGTTGATAGTACCGATCTTTAACTCTGGTGATGTTGAGTTGGGGTTTGTAAATACAGCTATGTAAATACAGTTAATATACAATAACTACGTAAATAATATGTAAATACATCTGTGAGATTAGATGGGATATCAGCTTGGTTTTGCAAGACTGTACAAGGGAACTGGCAATGCCTCTGATTAGGTTCTTAAATCTCAGTTCTGGTAGAGTTCCAAGGGATTGGAAAGAGGGCAAAATAATTCCTTTGCATAAGGAATGTTCTAAGACTACAGTAGCAAAATACAGACCAATTTCAGGGGTGGTGGTAGTAAAAATAATGGGAAAAATTGGTCAAAAAGAAAATTCAAGAATTGGTGAATAAGAATATGATACTCTACGAGGGGCAACATGGCTTTGTGAAGGATAAGGTAGGTCATGCCTTATTAATTTACTAACTTTCTATAACAGAGTGACAGATGAGTTGAATAGAGGAAATGGCAACACAATGATTTTGCAAAGACATTTGACTAAATACCACATGGAGCTCTGGAATGCTAATTAGGATAAATGGGAATGGATATGACACTGGTTATGTTGATAAGAGGGTGGCTGCTGGACAGATATTAAAAAGTGGTATATAGAGGAGCAGAATCCAGAAGAAAGCAGATGACTAGTGGTGTTCCTCAAGGTTCCATGCTAGAACCACTACTGTTTAATTTGTACATACATGATATAGGAAATAATCTGAAAAGAGATATTCAGTTGTTTGCTGATGGTGCAAAATTAAGTAGAATAACAGTTAATCAAGATGATGCGGAAAATTTGCAGGATGATTTAAATAGGCTGTCAGTATGGGCAAAGGATAATGGGTATCAGTTTAATATTGAGATATGTAAAAGTTATGCATTTTGGGATAAATAGATTACAAACTGTATGCCACATTGATGGAACTGTACTCTAGGAAATAGAAGAAACTAGGGGGGATTTAGTGGTGATGGTAAATAGAGAGTTAAAGTTCAGAGGGCATACTGCTAAGGTATCGCATAGATTGCATAGGATTACTTGGCTCTTGAAGAACAAACAAGTAGAGAAAAGGAAGTTGTTATTCCTCATTATAAGGCCTTGATATATCCACACCTGGATTACTGTGCTCAGGTCTGGTCACCTTAGGGATGAGGAAGTGGTGGAGAGTATTCAGAAGCGAGTGACAAGGATGGTGAATGGTCTGTAAGATGTTACCTATAAGGATGGATTGAGGAATGCAGGGATTGCAAAAGTTGGTTGATTGGTGAAAGAGAGGAGATATGATAGAAACATTGAAGTTACTTAAAGGGTTTTATAGGATTGATACAGAAGAAATGTTTCAAGCACTTGGCTAGAGGGTGCAGAAGAGGTTATCTGTTGGAAGTTGAGTAAAGGCATGGTTACTAGGGGTGCAAGGACTAGAATTGTGAATAAATGGAATGGGTTGCCAGTGTCAGTTGTGAGCTTTATCTGTTAATGGTTCAAGGAGAGGTATGACAGAATGTGTGGATAGTTTGGATCTCTCATAAGGAGTCTTCGGATTCCATGGAGGTGCTCATACAATAACTATCTATAGGCACAAAGAGAAATAATTAAACAGCAGGCTGTAAACAGACGAAATATTGAAATGATTACATTCTAGTATTTCGTCTGGCACAGAACCACCTTCAGGAATACAATGTTAAAATTGTAATAACACACACACACACAAAAAAAAAAAAAAACAATAAATGTAATAAATGATATTAGACCATATTGTTACATCCTGAATGAAGAACTTTATTAAAGAAACAATTCATTCAGGATTTAACAAGTCAGAAAAATCAGCTGAGAGAAAAAAACTTGTACTCGAGCAGAAGAAATAAAGTACTAACTGTAAATAGAAATAGAATTACCTCCTTTTAGTAGAATTGTAATGCCATGTAAAGAACTTTGAGTATAAATTAGTATTATATGAATGCATCATGTATACAATGAATGGGTAAATTGGATGTAAACAATAGTCCAAAGGTCACGGGCAATCTCGGAAAGCGACGCACATTCGTTTCCCGGAAGATGCAACTCGAGATCATGCGATGTACTGACATTCCCGCAGATGAAAGATAGCAGGCGGGAAAAGATCGAAAAAAAGTAAGAGTGCACCACAGCTAGTAACAGGGTGCTAAAAAAGGGTGGGGGGGGGGAAGTGAAGAGAGAATAAAAAGGGTTTGCATCCCTTTCTCAAGGTTTTTTTTTTTTTCGCCTATTGGATGATGATTCGACTTCTCCCGTGGACAGGTAGTTCCTGATGGCGTTTCTTGGCGATTGTACGATATCGGACGATGCAGCTTTCCCTTCGATGTCTGAATTTCTGCAGGTACTAAAGCGTGAGATGTCGGCATGTGCTGTCTTCGCCCCTTCGCTGAAAGTTCCGACGGAATAATATCACAGACATGACCTATGAAACCAGCAGTAGATACGACGATGGCCCGAAACAGATCGAGAATAGACGAGGAAAAACGCCAGGTGTAAAGCATAGCTTAATCTAACGAACATAGTGACCCACCATGTGGACACAGGCTTATGGAAGTATCAAGAGATAATTCAAACAAAGGACAGTTCAGACAGACCTGGAGATCCTGCCACAAGAAATGGTAAAGTACAGATATTTTTGTTGTATAATTACCCAGTCAGTAAAAGGGAGAAGATCATTGTAGTGTAATAATCGAGTGTGGACAGTATTTAAGAACTTTAAGTGATTATTTAGCAGTGGCTAATGTCCATAAGACAAACTGTTTGGAATGATTATAGATGATTGTGATTAGTTTAATATGCAAGACTAACATAGTAGGTAGAATATTGATTAGAAGTGTATAATGTGTATATTATGTGTGTTTAATTTCTAACTTAAAGGAAGGATTTATTGTTCATGCATTAGAGTATTAATCGATTTGATACAGATAGATTTAGCATGTCATTGAGCTAATTGAAAGCAAGATTGATCTAAGTGTATATTATGTCATTTTAATTCCAATAAATATGTTTTTTCTTCTATACCCGAGTTTTTCCTGTGATATGAACCAAAACTACCACTCATTAATCTGAACCATAGCGTGGGGGAATTCTGGTTTACGACTGCAAACCAGAATTTACTTAGCCACAGTAAAGCGTTTAGTTTATGATTTTAAGCACTAAATTTATTCACCTATGTACACCAAAAGTCTGGAAAAGTCTCCCTGAATAAGAGTCCTCTCTATTCTAAGATATTGGCTGGCGCAGCTTTAAAAAATAAATTTGTCAATATCTGAAGAGGAGACAGCCCCAGAAAGAAATGAGAGGATTTGTTTCTTTTAGCAAGGAATAACCTTTAACAGTCAGGGTAAGCACGTGAGTAAAATTATGAATTGGCTAGAGATATAGAATTTGCTTTCCTTATAGAATGAACATGTAAGAAGTGATACAGATATTAGAGTCAGGGAAATTTTGTAAGTCTTGTAGTTATTGTAGAGGGGTAAATTCAAAAAGGAAGTAAATTATTTTAGGAAGAGCAAATATATAACAATGGCACAGCCGACAATATTTAACAATATGAAGACTCAAGTCCTAGGAGTTGCAACCTGTATGGGTGCTATTGGCTAGCCTTAGATGTTGAGTGGGAGATCTAAGAATGAAAGTTTCCCAAATCTTGAGAAGTTTAATATAATCATGGAGGCTCTGATGACCAGGGTTTTGATGACACCATACTGTTGAGAAGGGGAATGATGGCAAAGTTTATGTATGTATCTACCTGTGTGGGTGGATTTTCTGTAAATTGCAAAAGAAAGGGTGGCATTGGGTAGATGTGTGATTAGAGTATAAACAAGGCAAGCTGTTATTTTCTTTTTCAACAATGAACTCGATTCTTGGGTGCTGCTTGCTGAGGAGCAAAGAGTAATATGTCTGAGCCATGTTGCTAAATAGAGAACAAATCATCAATACATCTTAACCAAACCAAAAAATCAAGAGCATGTTTTTGAAATTGCTCCATACAGAAATTGGCAGGGGAAGGAGAGAATGGAGAGCCAACGAAAGTACCTTCTGTTTGTGTGAAGTGCCATTCCAAGAGAAGTAACTAGAATCAATACCAAAATTAAACAGTTCAATAATGTCAGGGGAAAAAGCATTTTTCAGTAAATTTAGTGTCAGAAAGGGAAATATTTGTGAATAAGGAGGTGACATAAAAGTTCACGATGATATTATTACTGTTTAAAACTAAATTCTTGATTAAGGATTTGAAATGTGTGGAATTTTTTTTATGTAAGAAGTGTGGCCAGTAAGTGGAATTACAACTGTATTCCTGAAGATGTCTCTGTGACAGAGACAAAATATTGAAACAGTTAAACCTGATGTTTAATTATTTTTCTCTTTGTGCTGTAATTATTCCATGAAATGGTATTATGAGTGTAATCCAGCACCTAAGCCTAAAATACTTGTTTACAAAGAATAATAATTTCTTGGCATGACTGATAACAATAGCAGGATGACAATTTAATCACTGCAGCTAAATTAACTAATTTTCTGAGAGAAAGTTGACCAAAAAATGCCTAATGCCTTAATGATGCTTATTTAGAAAAACAAATTCCTGTGAGTAAAATTTACTTTTATTTCTCATGTAATTATAAATGAATCATTTTTCTATAAGAAGTTTGCCTGAGTTCTTAGGAGTACAAAAATAAAATACAATTTATGTTTTATTTTAGAAGTGAAATACTTTCATAACTTCTTCTTCTTAAACTTTCACGAACCTTTAAGGTTCTTAGCTGTGACCTTCGCAACCAAAATTCTAGGATAAGGTGGTTAAGCCTTATGCTTCCTAGTGTGTCTTATGGACCAGATAACAACTCACCTTTAGTCGAAAGAGACCAGATAAAGGTTCCTCACGTCATTGACGGAATCGAACGCAGGTCTTTCAGACCAAAGGGCTTATCTATACCGACAACTACAGAGGCTCATACCATCATAACAAGTTGAGAAAAATTTTGTCTTTTGCTGATTTTTCTTTGCAAAGAGTTGGACTGGTTCCAGAATGACCAAAAAGTATTCATTTTACAAATGATTTGTATTTTCCACTGAGAAGGTCTATTAGTTCCATCCTAAAATCAATGAATTTCTTTGATTGGCCTCCTTTTCCATATAACATCCAAAAGATGGAAAAATATTTTCTTCGAATATCATTTTTTGTTATTGTAATCATCTACAATGGGAGAAATGATAATAATCTTTGTTATTACAGTCATTTTGAGATGAATAAACTGTTGTTGAAAGTAGTCACATCATGCCATCAATAAAAAATCTAAATTCCATCTTAATCCATGCTCAAAACACAAAATAAACGAATGGAAAAGGCTATATGAGTATTTCCACTGAAATCCTTAAAACTGGGGTTAGGTGGGGGAATAATGAAACACATAAGTTGAACTTAGTGAAATTATTTTTTTTGTTCTATAGGCATACCCAAATGTATTCAGACAAATTTAAGTAGTTTTTTTTTTTTAAAAAAGTAATCTGGGTTTAATTTATTCAAAAGCTCAGCCAGCAAATAAAGAATAAGAATGTCATAATGTGATTCGACAGTAGAGTCAGAAAATTCCATAATTCTGGTTAACTGTCATTGTAGGCAAATTCTTGAACAACATACACAAAGAGGAGTTTTATCCTAGCTTGACATTCAATATCGGAGATCTCCTTCAAACAAATGCAGCCAATCTGTAATGAACTTAGCATGCAGATAAAAGATTTCATCAACAGCTAGTTCTCATACTTAACTGAAATAACCTGTATTCAAATTCTTGACATAGCTGTTTAATTCCCTAAAAAAGCTAATTGTCAACAAATAGCTTAACAGTTCTTTGAGATAGTTAAATAAAAATGAAAGTCATTGCCTAATAAAGTGTACTGATTATCTTAAAAACATGATGAAATTTCTTTACTGAAGATGTGTGTTAAATGTATAATTTTTCACTGTTACTTTAGTTATTTTCAATTTTTAGGCACTTTGGGCATTATATCATAGCTTTCTTAAGAAATCACTCCTCCCTCAAAAAATCCTCTCTGTTATTTATTCTTTATGGCAATCCCATCCAAGAGAGAGAGAGAGAGAGAAGTGGTTAAACTTATAGTACATTAGTGCCATGGATGGGCAGAAAGGTGATAAGAACTCAGTCAGTGCCTTTTGGTTGGAAAGATCTGGGTTCAAATTCCATCTAAAATATGAAGAACCTTTAAGAGCTTTCCACTGTAGGTGAGGTAGCCACTGGTGATAGGGTATTCCTTCTGGAAACTTGGGTCTTTCATCTTGAGAAACAGGTAAAGTGGCTAGAACACATGCGATCTACAGAAATAATATACTGTGTAGATGGGATAAACTGTCCTATCAGGTTTCAAAGAAGCCAAGTAACTTGGTCATTGAGCTTAACATATAATGTGAATGAGATAAAAGGACTGAGTTCTGCATTGAAATTGACATTGAAATTAACATAGTTATCAGAATTCCATTGCAGAATAGCTCGGAAACAGAATTTGGGATTGCATAAATTGATATTCTGGAAATTTTGGTGATTTGCATGGTAAAGGCTTGTCCAATGAGAGAGAGGAGTGCAAGGTGGTATCATCAGTCAGCAAAAAACTATGCACTGGATTTGCAGTCGAATGGAGAAACTCATTGATGTTTACTAGAAGAAGGCAGGTAAAAGAGGAGTTTTCTGGAACACCACCATTAGTTTCAAAGTTTGAGGATAAAGATCCATATACCATTGCCAATTTGCAGACCTCAGAAGGTGGATCATATGATAGAAGATTATCTAATCAAACTTGGCTTAGGGGTATCAAGAGCAGGCCTATGAGAATCCCCAAAATTTAGGCAAATGACATTTATCCGACGGTGGGTAATGATCAAGTGGATCTCTAATGATCAACAGTGGGAGAATTAATAATGGCAAATGCTTAACAGGTGAGAGAATTCAAAGTAGCACTAAAATTGTTAATAGTTTTCTCAATTACTTTAGTGAGGTAGTGAAACTGGATGGTAATTAGATAGTAAAGATTTGTTGTCCTTTAGGAATGGATTGAATAGGAGATTATTTAATTCAGGCAACAGAACAGTAGTCAACTCAGGAGCACAAACCTTCAGTACAATTGAAAAAATGCTATCAGGACTAGGAGGTTTGGACAAGATTATTTTGATCTCTTTCTGCAAAAAAAAAAAAAAAAAAAGTAGAAAAAGCTGCCTGTTTGGAAAGGTAAAAAACATTTACAAAGATCACCTATGCAAGAATTAGAAAACACATAGTAAGCCAGGAAACTCTAGCTAACAGTACAGTGGAATCAATCACAAAAAAAAAGTTACAGATAAGAGGAAAAAAAAACACCTTATTTTAGTAGTAGAAGAGCCTCTTTACCAGGAAAATTTTGATATGGAACCACCTCCACTCAAATGTACCTTAATGGAAAAAGAAGAATTGAGGAAGTCAACAAATAGCTGTTAAGGATCTTAACAACAATAAGACCCCAGTGTAAATGGAATCATAGCAAAGTTAATTAAAGCCACCAGTAATGGAGGGATAAGTGTGTTTCACAGAATGATTACAATATAGAAGACAGGATCGAGAGAGAAAGAGAGAGGAAGAAGTCTATATTCAAACCACTGCACAAGAAGGGGGATATGAAGGATTGCAAAAACTATAGAACTATTAATTCAATCCCTCATGCAAATGAGATTTTATTAAAGACCATTCTATATAGCACTGAGGCCGAAGTCAGGGTGGAGATGCCTGAGGAACAAGCACGTTTCAGGAAAAGCAAGCGTACCAGAGATCAGACCCTTTGCATTAGACAGATTATTTAGAAGTATAGAGTTCAAACTCCCGTTGATAATGTGTTTCATAGACTACACCAAAGATTTTGACTAGTCAGCAGGTGAAATTGTAGGAAGTAATGAAACTAACAGGTGTTCCTCAACACATTATGGTTGACAGCTAACTTGTACAGTGAGCAAGAAGCCAGAGTACAAGGGTCTTATCAGTTAATCCAATAATCAGTTATCAGTTAATCTAATCAGTTAATCCAATACCAGGTGTTGGATTAACTGATTGGCTTCAGGTAGGCAAGGATGTCTAATTTCTCCTCACCTGTTTAGTATCTATGCTCAGGACATACATGCATATAGCACTGGATAAGCTTAAGACAGGAATTAGGATAGGTGGCAGATGGATCAGTAATCTGCAGTATGCTGATACAGTACTACTTTGCAATGACAAGGTAAAACTAGGACAAATCCTTGACACGGTTAATGAGATCAGAGAGAGAACAGAGGACTTAAACTGAATCCTAACAAGATAAAGCTTACAGTTCTCAAAGGAAATATAGACAGAAAAGCTCCTGATAACAAATGTACCTTAATGGAAAAAGAAGAATTGAGGAAGTCAGCAAATTTGCATACCTGGAATCAATCATTGCTGTTCAGAAGACATTGGAATAAAATTAGGAATGAGATAAAACAACAGTCAGAGAATTCTCTAAAATTTGGAAGGATGGATCTATCTTTACAGAAAGAAAGCAGAGAATTTTGGATGTGAAACTTTGAACCTAAAGTTGGATAGAAAAGGATAGCTGCTTTTGTGATGTGATGTTATAAGAGACTGTTGAGGATCTCATATACAGAAAGGCAGACAAATAGATGAGTGCTAAAAAAAGGATCAGTAGGACTTCAAGACTCCTTAAAGCTAATGACATAAAAAAGCTGAAATACTTTGGACACAGTGAAAGGATGGAAGGAGGATTTCTTAAAACAGTAATAGAAGGTAAAGTTCCTGAGAAAAGAGGAAGTGATAAACTCTCAATGAGATGAGAGTTTACCACAATAAAAACTGGAATGATTAATCTGCAGAACTGAAGCCTCCAGAAGAGCATATAACAGACTTACCTAGCCAAGACTGGTGTGCCACATCACCTAGGAGAAGAGTGACCATACAGCATCTGATGATGTCCAATGAATCTATGGATGGATCATATACAAGTTTAAGGAACAAAAGATGTGCCAAGCTGAAGTGAAGAGAAGACAAGAAATAAGAAAAGCCTCATTGATTATGCTATTGTTGATAGTGATATCTTTGTGCTGGTTCAGGAGGATATGAAATTGGAAGTGATAATCACTTAGTTTTAAGTAAGATAAAAATGAATATCACATGTTGAAAAGAACAATTTGTAAGAAAGTTTTAAAAAGAATTAAAGATGAGCAGCATTTACATGCAAACTGCAGACTCAACTATACACACATTATTCAAGAAAAAATTAGTCAGTTCAAAAACAAGAAACCAAACATTGGAATTTCAGTGGTAAATTCTGAAGAAAACTTTGATTCATCTAGGGAGGCATGTGGGGAAGTTGTCTGCAAGGATTAAAGAAATAAGAACATCACGATGGACACAAGATGTTAAATAAGCAGTTCTAGACAAAAAGAAAGCAAACCAAAAGTTCCTGGCAAATAAGTTGGCAGATGCCCTAGAGAAAAATGTAAGAGAGCTAAGCTATGTGTAAAAGTAGCTAAATATGGGAAGATTTCAGTAAGAACATATAAGATAAATATCACAAAAGTGGCAAACACATTCTGGAGGCTACTGAAAAGCTTAGAAATGAAGAATTACTGCAAAAGGAATAAAAGATTATAAAGGTAATGACACAAAAACTGATGATAATGATATCCTCTGGAGGCTACTGAAAAGCTTCGAAATGGAGAAAAGAGTACTGCAAAATGAATCAAAGATTACAAAAGTGACATGAAAACTGATGATAATGATATCCTCAATGTTTGGAGTAGTTACTTTTAAAGAATGTTTAATGAAACAAGCAGTAACAAAACAGTAGTAGAAAATTTTCAAGGGTATTGCAGACAGAAGTACATATCAATAACTTGAGGTAGAAAAAAGCATCAAAAACTTGAAATGCAGAAAGGTAGCTGGAGTAAATGATATTCATCCAGAAATGCTCAAATATGGAGGTATAAAAGTTTTGCAGTGGTCAGTCACACTGCATAAATCAGTGTATCTTGTCAGAAGGTTAAATTCCAGATGATCAGAGTAGAACTCTCATACTTCCCATCTATAAGAAGTGGAATAAAAGTGAATAAGAATTACAGGAATTTCTCTATTAACACGTTCAGGTCAAGGCTGTAGTAGCTCGCTCGCTGCTAATCTAACTATCTGGCAAAGTATGCAAAATTACCAGCAATTTTGTTCCTGCGTGTATTTGAACATACCACTTTTCATAACGATTTTTTCAACTGTAACTAATCCTGCATTGAGGAGAGGGGGAATAGGTGAAAAGGAATGTTCTTTTCAGAATATATTAAAAAACAATAATTAAAGAGAATGATATATATGATTATTAGTTACTATACTTGATTTACTAAAAGATGTAAAGAATAGCAAATATAAGGAAGAGAAAGAATAGGCATGAATAAAAATACTTTCAGTACTGTTAAATGGATTATATGAATAATTTACATTTGAGATATATCTGTGCTTGTGTTATAAGTATCTGGGAGTGGAATAAAGAATACGTGATCCTATAAACTCTAGACTTTCATATTTGCATTTATGACGGGCATAATTTAAAAAAAAAAAACTTAATAGATGGAAAGGAATTGGTTGCAAAATATAAATCACTAACAGATACTGCAGACACAAGAAAAACAAGTTGTTTTATTGTATCATTTAAAGTAGAGACATTTGCAGTCTGTGTAACATATTTGTAAGCAAATAATGCAATTAGAGATAACTAATTACTGGGATAAAAAAAAAACGGCAATACCTAATGAATCACGTCCCCTCCCACAGAAACTATGCTGCACAGACTCAAGCGAAACTGTTTGTTGTATTGCCAAACACAGCATCTAAGAATAATTGTCCTAACTTTTGTCCAAATTTTTCAATTACATGAAATAAGTGTTTGTTTGGATCACATTTGAAATTTTCGATGTCATTAAGACAGATCGTAAATGCAAATTTCAAATAAAATTCTACCGAAAGAGTTGCCGACATGCTGCATAAACTTTGTGTCGGTGAAGTTGTCTGCCGGCCCGACATGGGAGTAGCACAGAAACAAGCAGATAAAATTTTACTGAAAGGGTTGCAACACATCATGTAAACTTTGCATCAGTTCAGTCCACCTGCATGATGCAGAAGCGGCAAACAAATGGTAATGAGAAGTCCTGTCAGTACGATAAACGTGAAAAACACTTCCTGACTTCAATGTATTAAGTGTTCCAGCAAGATTTATGTAAGCATGCAGAGAAGAAAGTTGGGTTCGGGCCAAACAGAGGTTGTTAAGATCAAATACACTTTACAACAAATAGTTGACAAATCATGAGAATATAACAAGGATTGGTACTTTTGTATATCTGGAAAAAGTAAGAAAGATAAAATTATATGGAGTAGGGTGGAGGATAAAGCTATTTGCTTTATGCAGATGATGAACTCATAAACATATCCAGTGCAAGTCTACAAGATTTTCTAACCTAATTGAATTATGGTTGTAACAAATTTGGCATGAAATTCAGTAATAAAAAGACCAAAACTATGAAAATAGGCAGATTATAAAACACTTCGGCTGCACTTTGAATGGCGAGCCTATAGAACAGGGGTGTCAACTAATGTTTGCATAAGATCTCCATTGTCCACAGATATACCTACGATCTACCTTTTTCAAAATTGGAGTATAAGGTATAAGATTTCTAATTTATGTTTAGACAAAGAAAAAATTATCGTAATATTATTTATTATTATTACAATATATTATTATAATTATTGTAATATTAATTAGTTATAATGCTTAAAAGAATATTGCAGTTTTTTAACCACACTGATTAAAATAAACATTTCATTTTGAACTTCCAGATGAACAAGTTCACAATTTTTGCGTAATTTGGTATGTAATTAGTCAATGCATTTCTCAAACATGACTCCAAATGCCCGAATATTAATGTGGTACGATATTTTGACTTAATAATGTTCATTTGTTAAAATGCCGATTCGCACAAGTATGTCAAACCAAAACAAGCACAAATATTTTCTGCACATTTTCTTAAGTTGGGATACTTGCATTCCGGTAAATATTTCCAAAATTTCTCTTCATTTGCCCTTGCTTTGACATAAACATCATTTCTTATTGTTATTATTTCTTCTTCTAGCATAACAATATGCATATCAAAAATAGAGGAAAGGTTTTATCTATTATTTCTGGCTTTACGTTGGTATCAAATGGAAATCTCATGAAGAGAATTACATTCTCAAGTTTCTTGAAATCCTGAAAGCGGTCGTCAAATTCTGTAAATACATTCTGAATTTCACCAATATATTTCCATTGAAATTAGCAAAAGCAGAACTACTTAACTGTTTGATCATATTCGGAAAATGACATAAATTGTTATTTTCAAGCTTCACTATCAGTTGATTCAATTTTTCTTTAAAAGCATTGATAGAACTAATCATATCAATAATTGTTCTTCCGGGGCCCTGAAGTTCTAGATTTAATTCATTTAATTTACTGGTTATGTCCATCAAAAAAGCTAAATCCAATAGCAAATATCATCTTTTAACTGTTCGTATTTGTCGCCCCTATTGGCAAGAAATTGTTTAATTTTTTCAATTAAATCCCTAAATCTTTGAAGAAATTTGCCCCGACTTAACCACTTGACATCAGTATGCATAAGCAACTCAGAAGGTCCATCATTATCACTTTCTTCCATTTGCAACTTAAAAAGGTGCCTTTGCAGAGTTTTTGCCTGAATTGAACTGGAAATCTTGAAAGCTATGTTCATAATTTCTTTCATATTTAAAACTTTAGCACACAGCACTTGTTGATATGATACAATGATACTGTAAGAAATTAGGAAAATGTTAATCATGCCTACATAGAATGATAAAACCGTTGCGACAACCTGTTAAAGCTGATGCCCCATCTGTGGTAATTGACACTAGTTTATAAAGAGGCAGTTGAGTAGTCTTGCTGTAACTCTTAAAAGTGGTAAATATTCTTCACCCCGTGTTTGTCCCTTTAATAGAATGATAGTAATTCTTCTTTAGTAGAAAAGTCTTTAAAAACCATTCTAATAAAAATAATCATTTGGGCGATGTCAACTGCATCAGTAGATTCATCCAACTGAAGTGAAAAAGGCCTGACAATCGTTAGTATCCTGCATTAGTTGCTCTTTTAAATCCCAATTTATTTCTTCTACTCATTTTGCAACTGTATTTCATTGACAGCAGCAACTATTTCTGATTTATTTTCAAAATTACAAAACAACGATTCAGCTGCTGCAAGAAATGCTTTTTTAAAAATTGCACCATTACTAAAGGGTTTCTCATGTTTGGCAAGAATATGGCTCACTCTTAACGATGCAGTTGTTGCTGTCTCTGAGTTCGATATTATTTTAATGAAACATAACTGTTGTGATGACAAACTTTTCTTCAATTCTTGAATTTTGACTTTTCGTAAATCACTGTTACGTGGATATGCCGTTTCATAGCTGCTGTGCACCGATTTAAAGTGTTGTTCCAAGTTCCCTTTTTTCAGCAGAGAAACACTTCCATTGCAAATCAAATAACAACATTTGTCTTTGATCATAATAAAGAAATAATCATGTTCCCACGCTTGATGATAGTGATACATCTTTGCTTTTTTCATAGTAGTCATGATGGCACAATTTTAAATTATATTAAAACACTTTAAACTTCAAATTTTAAACTTGTAGCAGAGCACTAGCACAAAACAAACAACTGAGTTTATAATACTGCTATCATTTATACATCAAACTTCATGTGTTATGTTTGTACAGTGCAAAGCGAACAAAAAACCAAAGCAACGACAATCATATTATAAATGAAGCCATTCCAGAAAGAACTTGACACTGTTAACATTCAAGAATGTGCGAGCAGGACTGAAGTAGATGATCACCTAAACAGAATGGAAAAGTCAACAAAAACAGGTGTTTAATGCCAAGAGGGCAGGAAAAAGACTTAGTGGAAGATCGAAATCTAGGCAGAATGATTCAGTCAGAAGTGCCTTAGAAATTTGAAATGTTAAATATAATATTAAAGTGATAACAAAGTAATAGGCTAATTTGGAGAAAAATTGCTGACAGGAGATTAGTAATAATGTAAACTTTATTAGTACCATCATAGCAACCTAAACATCCCTTCAATATATAGCAGGTAATTGATGATAACAACATAAAAATTCCTTAAATAACAAGAAATGTAATTCTACTTTTACATTTACTTAATAAAAAATACGAAAAGGATTTTTTTGTTTGTATTTATAATTTTTTTACATAGTCCAAAAATCTTGCTCTAGAGACCAAACATGGAACTTTAACTTAAGTATAAAGAGCTAATAAGCTTCATTTCGGCAATGAAAACGTTACTTAAATTAAGGGGATATTAAATCCCACATAGTTTTAAAACCGAATAAGAAACTCAAAGATTGGAATCAGAGAGTTTCTTGCCGAATATAGTAAACTATAAAGTATCGGCGACACTAGCGTTAGCCAATGCAAGTGATCCTAGTACGTAGTACAATACCAGGCAACTCATTGCAAAGGTGGGGAAGTTCAGATCGCTATTCTTAGGTATTTTCCATAATGTTAAGTAACTTAATGGTTGCACCTGTTTGGAAAACTCGTTTGCAGAGTACATAAGTTCTTTTCGCTATACACTTTAGTATTAGGTCTAGCTACTCACTGATGAAGCCTCAAAAAAGGCTGAAACCGGTCTGGGTAGTGACCTCCCTCCATAATGTAATAATAGCATACATTTCCTAGGAAATGTGTTTTTACATTATGGAAAATACCTAAGAATAGCGATCTGAACTTCCCCACCTTTGCAACGAGTTGCCCGGTATTGTACTACGTACTAGGATCACTTGCATTGGCTAACGCTAGTGTCGCCGATACTTTATAGTTTACTATATTCGGCAAGAAACTCTCCGATTCCAATCTTTGAGTTTCTTATTCGGTTTTAAAACTATGTGGGATTTAATATCTCCTTAATTTAAGTAATGGAACTTTAAGTCACTGTAGATTTCCAGTGAGCAGTGTGGTGGTCTCTCACCAAGTGATGACATTCATCCCCCATCTACAGACAATCACAAACATCACCTGCAGCCTATTAGAGAGCAAATAAACATGCCACTTGGTCAATCAGGCCAATGTATAGCTGGGAGTTTTGTCAAATTTAAACAGAGAATCAATACAATGCAATTATATCACTTTTGAAAGTTGTCCAATTCAAAACAATAATGTGATAACTCTGAATGATAATCATCAGATACTCCACACTAGAATTTCAGAGGAATACTTGAACCTGCTCAACTAATTTCACCTCAATCTGATTCTAATAATCTTACAGCACTTGTCACTTTTCTAGCCTGCACTTGTACTTTTCACTCATTTCCATTGCCCTTTTCTGTATATTTTCTTCATGTTAGCATTTGTTTATGTAGCATCTTAATTGCATTTATCCATTTAGCTTCCAGACTTCTAATTCTGGGAAAGAAGTCTAACACTGCGTTTTTCAAATATCTTTTTTTTTTTTTTTTTTTTTTTGGTTTTGTTTATTTCTTCCATGCACTACTCTTCACATCTTTCCTTTTTCCTACACATGGTATTGCAACCAGCTGTCCTAAATTTACCATAATTTCCAGCTCTGTACTATGTATTCTTTCATAGTCTCTCACCACAACATATTTGAAAACAAGGAAATTATGTGAACAATACTGGAGATTAAAAGGTGAAGTAAAAACATAAATATGACAGAAAATATAAAATGCTTCAAAAAATGAATGCTTGGTAATTAAAAGGCTGAAGGACACTGTCCACATCTAATAAAATAAGATATAAAGATTGAGCAGTGTTTAAACAAAAAGTAAATCACAGTGTTCATTGCTAAAATGAGTGCTTTGTAATAAAATATAAATTAAAGATACAAGAAATTATATACTTGGTTTACTCCTTTATTCAAGTGTAAGCAAACAAGTTTGTGCTTGAACTATTTTTAGGACTGGGGGAAACTCGTACAAAGAAGCTAATAAACTTCATATCACTTGCCTTAGTATCCCATAATGCAAAGCACATCCTTGCAAACATGTATAATGCTATGCATTATGACATGTATGATGCTATGTATAATGGGAAGGGTCCCTTCCCATATAATACACAGCATTATACATGTCCGCAGGAGATGTGTTTTGCATTATGGGATACTAAGGCAAGTGATGTGAAGTCATTAGCTTCTTTATACGAGTTGCCCCAGTCCTGAAAATAGTTCAGGCACAAACTTGTTTGCTTTCACTTGGATAAAAGATTAAACCAAGTACATAATTTCTTGGTATCTTTAATTTATAGTACAACCAACTGGAAAAACTTCCAACAACTTTGTACTGAAATATGTTTGTTAAAATTATGCTACACATCTCATAGATTGAGTCATTAGTCCTTGTACATGTACAGTTCATTTTTAGTCTCTCTCTCTCAGCTAGGGTCCATACTACTGAGATGTTAGTTGCTATCTCACTGGCTACTTATATGGACTGACAGAGTTTTGCAATGAATGAACATCTTTGCCATGATAACTGCACCATCCAACCCCTCATTTCATCTGATTCCAACATGCTGAAATCAAAGGATATGGGAATCGCTTATTTAGCAGAATAACTAATGAAGGGAAAACAACAGATTGGCAGCCTGCTTAGCATATCTGCTGTGCAACCACCAGGCTTCGGGTTTGAATTCCGTTATGGGTATCACTGTTTATGATTGTGTCTTTAGGTAGGATAATAATTTCATCGCCTGGTGTGAGACCACTGCCGTGCTTATTAGAGACCTGAAGTGGCGTGAAAAAGTTCCATGTTTGGTCTCTAGAGTAGTTTCTAAACTAGGTAAAAAAATGAATAAAAATAAAAAATATATATAAACTTCTTAGTTCCACTCACAGTAGGAATTGTTTTATTTTTTTATTATTTTTTTTTTTCATGTTTGTCTGACACACAAGAAGTTATTTGTAAATCTACAGTACTGTGGGTGGGCTAAGGATTATTAAGGATTTTTTTTATTTTTCATTTTTATTGATTTTATATATATATAAGCTACAGAGGCAGTGAAGGAAAAGAACAAAGCATATCAAAAGTTCCTGGCAAATAAGCCAGCTTGTGCTCTTAGAGAATACAGAGACAAATGTAAGAAAGCTAAACACTGTGTAAAACTAGCTAAACATAAGTCATAGAGGACTTTGGCAAGAACACAGAAAATAAATATCAAGAAAGTGGCAAAATATTCTGGAGGTTGTTGAAGAAGCTTAGAAATGGAGGAAAGAATGCTGTAAAAGGAATTAGAGATGATAAAGGTGACATGAAAACAGGAGAAAAAGATATCCTTGAAGTATGGAGTAATTAATTCGAAAAATTGCTAAATGAAACAAGCAGTGATAGCACAGTGGTAAAAAACACTCAACAGGCATACAGTTAGGAATACATATCCATACTTGAAATAGAAAAAAACTATCAAAGGCTTGAAATGTGGAAAGGCAGCAGGGGTAGATGATATTCAACTAGAAATGCTGAAGTATGGTGGTATAAAAGTCTTACAGTGGCTGCACTGCATAGTTCAGAAGGCGTGGGCAGAGGGACGAATTCCCGACGATTGGAGTAGAGCTCTCATAGTACCCATATATAAAAAGGAGAAATAAAACTGAATGTGAGAATTACAGAGATATTTCCCTACTGAGTGTTTCTGGCAAGATTTATGCCAGTATACTTGAGAAATTGGTTGAGAAGAATTGTGGAAGAAAAGCTTGGTGAAGAACAAGCTGGATTCAGGCCAAATAGAGGCTGTCAGGATCAGATCTTCACTTTACGACAAATAGTGGAGAAATCATGGGAATATAACAAAGATCTGTATTTAAGTTTTGTCGATTTGGAAAAGGCATATGACAAGGTGCCAAGAGAGAAGCTATTCAATATGCTACAGTTATATGGTGTCGATGGGACATTATATCAAGCAATACTTAGTCTTTATTTATGTTGCAAGTCAGCAATTAGAATTGAAGGAAGTACAGGAAGATGGTTTAATGTTAAATCTGGTGTGAAACAAGGATGTACATTATCCCCTCTGTTATTCATTATCTACATGATCACATTATGAAGGAAAGTGGCATTAAACATGATATCAGAATTCGATATGTTAATGTATGCTCTTTGCTTTATGCGGATGATGTTATACTTCTAAATAAATCTGCTACAAGTCTGCAAGATTCTCTGACTAAATTGAATAACTGTTGTAATAGATATGGTATGAAGGTCAGCAATAAAAAGACAAAGACACATGAAAATAGGTAGAATTGTTGAAAATTTCAAATGCATTGTGAAACGAGAACCTGTGGAACAAGTAAAACATTTCAGCTACTTAGGCACGATTTTTAGTGAAGATGATAAATTAAATATGGAAATAGACAACAGAATCAACAAAGCTGGCATGGTAGGAAGTCAATTGAATAAATTCATATGGAATAAGAGAGAAATTAGTCGAAACACTAAATTAGCTGTATACAAGGCAGTGTTCAAACCAGTTTTAACTTATGGATCTGAGAGCTGGGTCAGAAGTAAAACACTTGACCAAAGAGTAGAGACCGCAGATATGAGAGCCCTGAGAAAGATTAGAGGCATGAACAGATGTCATCAGTGGCAATATCATATTAAAAACGAGGATATTAGGAAAGAACTAGACATTGTCGGCATCCAGGAATGCATTAGCAGAGCTAATCTCAGGTGGTATGGTCACTTAAATAGAATGGGTGAGGAAAGATTAGGCAAAGCAAGTGTTCTCTGCCAGGTTGGCAGGATACAGTACAAAGTGCCTTAGACGATAGAAATATAAGATCTGATAATGTTGGAGTCTTGACAAGTAACAGACTGATTTGGAGGAAAATTGTAGATAGGAAGTTAGTAATGATGTAAAATTTTCATGTAGTACTATCATATCCTGTACACCCCCTTGAAGGTACATGTCAGAAATTTGATGATGATATATATATATATATATATATATATATATATATTGTATTTTTACTTAACAAAGTCTTGAAACCCTGCACTAGAGACCAAACAGAACTTTTTCAAGCCCTTCAGGTCCTCCAAATAAGCTAGGCAGTGGTCCCACACCAGGCAATGAAATTCATTTCCCACCTAAAGACAATCACAAACATCCATGTCCATAGCAGGATTTGACCAGCAATCTGTTGGTTGAAGAGCTATGCTAACCAGCCAACCACTGGTAGTACTATACTACTAATGTATTATTGCTTTGCAATCAAATCTTTTGTAGGTGAGAGTCACATTTGTTATAATGATTTTGGATATAGTGAGTCAACTATGTTGTCTACAACAAATGCAGTAGATCCAACTAGGGACTGAAACCTGTGTACATATTAACACAAAGTAAGAGTATGAAAGAGCTACTCAAACTAAGAAGAATATGTAGTTTCTCCCAAGCTGAACAGTGAGAAAGAGCATGGAGTGGTTTAATTTCACTAGAATTAGAGTTGAATTAACTAAGACTATGAGGCTGGTATATTATCTGGCCATTTGGCTGTTTTGCAGGATGAAAAACATTACCAGCTCTGTATGAGATTGGCTAACTTGCCTTCAGCTGAATAGCTCTTATAAAGATTTCTCACTCTAGATGAGATATGAATTTAGAACCTTTCAAATGAAAGGCAAATGCCAGTTGTCTTCACGATCGTGCTATAGAGATGCTCTCTCTCTCTCTTGGTGAAGTGAATGCATGTCAGAAATGTGTATAAGCTCAACTGACACACATACACACAAAAAATAATGCTAATATTGTGCTGCCTGGTACATTTTCCCATCATAGACAAAAAATACCCACATGGGATGATCTGGCAGGAATTTTTTAGAGCAGAGACTATTTTTCAAAACTACAAATTAATATGCAAGAATGCACAAGTTGAAATGCTCAGGTTTCTGTAAATTTTCTGTCATTCATAGTCTGCATGGATTCTATTTTTGTTTTTAATGCCATTCCACCCATAAAAGATTGTAAACTTACCAATGGTATTTTAGTACCATGGATGAGCAATTAATTCTCAAAACTTTGAAGGATACTTAGCTGACTGATGTTTTAATTATTCTGTAAAAAGATGTAAAATGATTCTGTAAAAGGGAGTGAATCCTGTAACAATGAAGGTGGAAATATATAATTGAATATATTTATTCATATATGAAAAGGTTTTGAAAAAATATATGAAAAAAGGAAAGATATTCTGTAGACAATATCTATTCAGACAAAGCACAAGTGAAATAAGAAAAAAATAGCACACAAGATATAAAAATATTTTGTAAACTTTTGCAATATTCTTAAGTAAAATATGAACTGAATACTTGCCAGACAACTTACCTATTGGGAGTCTGCTCTTGAACTATCATAACAGCAGTTTCACGCAGAAAGACTTCCCAGTCTGGCTGGACAACCTCTTGATCAGGAACAAATGGATATCTGAAAACACAATGTAAAAAAAAAATTGTAATTTAGTAAAATGTCCTTGCCAAATAATTGACAAGCCCTTGAGTCTTACTGCAAAAAATGGCATCTTGGTCTAAGAGCATTATGACAAGGCTACCCAGCTAATAAAAAAAACTACAGTAATAAGTGATGCTTTGGAAACTGCCTGATGATTAGATAAAGGTGCAACTTCTGGATACAGACTTTAAAATTTCCAAAAAAACCATTACTATCAACTTTGGATATCTAAACTTCAGTCTGCCTATAGTACTAATATGCTAAAGGTTTTATGACATTGTGATAGCAGAAATGGCATTTAAAAACAACATACTTTAACTACTCACCAAAAAATACCACATAAAGAATTGATGCTATTGTGATTTAAAAATTAACAATAGCAAAATCTCTTATAACAAACTGTAGTTTAGTCTCTACAGATTTGCTTTTTATTTATTTATTTTTATTTTTTAATATGAATCTCATCCATGAACATATGTTTAGTACTGAGTAAGCTAAAGGCTTACCCATAGTAAGCTAAGGCTGTCAGAGGTGACAGTACCAAAATGTTGTTTGTGTCTTAGACAGGATTTGAATCCAGCTCTTTCCAATCTAAATACTTTGTCAAAACTGACTTAACTATGGAGGCTCACCAAATGTTCTACATCATGAAATTATCATTTGTGTCATGATTTGTATGATGAACATATTAACGGAAAACTCACCTCAAATGCACATCAAAAACTATTCTTTAAAACCGATATAAAGCAGCAAGATCGATTGTAAGTTAAGCTTTAGCTTACATCTTGTATACTTTCCTCTATATATAACCGATGAGTTTTACATTAATGTATTCATCGTACAAATCATGACACAAATGATAATTTCATGATGTAGAACATTTGGTGAGCCTTCATAGTTAAGTTGGTTTTGACAAAGCATTTAGGTTGGAAAGATCTGGATTGAAATCCTGTCTAAGACACAAAGAATACTTTCACCAGGACTCTCCATTCCTGGAAGGTAAGCTAGCCTATCTCATATGGAGGTGGCAAGGTTTTTCCCTCCTTGAAACTCAAGTTTTCTATCCTGCAACCGAGCAAACCAACCAAAAGAAGACATGCAAGTTACACACAAAAATATATATTTAGACATAAGACTAACCACCTTAAAATTATGGTTACAAAAAATGCCAAGGATACATAGCAGGTCATGGATCTCAAGGACCTGTAAGTACAGTGGATTATTATTTATTAGAACATCTGATGTTATCAATAAATCAGTTAATTGCTGTGTTTACTAAGACAAAATGAGGTATTTACCAAGAAAAGTAGAACAGGCTTTTAACTATCTCAAGAACAGAGGGAAATGATGTCACTTCATGCACTGTATGCAATTATGGAGATAAAATGGAAAAGTAAGGAAGAAAGATGTAAGAACAAGATAGAGAAGGGGAAAATAAGTTGAATTAGAGCTGAAGTGATAAGGGCATGAAACCAGCATATTATGCCCAATAATTGTTTCTTATCACAAAACCGACAAACTAGCTTGTTTTTTTTTTTTGTTTTTTTTGTCAATACCATATAAATTAATTTTGAGTGAATGATTAGGATTTTCAAGATTCAGGACTGAGATAAATTCTCTAGTATTATTATGAAAGGAAATGTATTATTTTGTTATCATAATGCATAACACTTCATTAATGTTTCTGTAACTTCTGCAAACAGAACCAGTTCTGCATTTTTGAGGGAATTTTTTTCATTTGTTTAATAATTATCATATTATCTCTGATGCCACAAAATTAGTTTGCAATGAATTATGGCATCATAATTTCTTGACAATTACTTTGTACATATTTTTGATACTCAAATCAATGGCAGTTTTTTGTGATGTCTCAATCTGTAGCTAGAAAACATATGGTCATGGGCTTGAAACTTCTCTTTTCCATTAATTTCTTTATGGAATCAAAGAATTAGTAATTAATTCCTCAATTCTAAAATCCAAAGCCTGGTTTAACATTAACAATATGTTATTTAATTTTATTAAACTCACGAATACAAAAAAATTGCAAAACTTATAGCCCACAGTACAATGTGCATGCAAGTGAATAAAAAGAAATTTGTGTGCTTTGCAAACAGCTGGAGGTCATATTTCTCAGAGAAAACAGTGCGAAGAGAGGCTACCAAAAAACCAAAGTAGATAGAATGAAAGAGGACATGAAGCTTGTACAATAAGTTTGAAGAGAAACTGTTTATAGAACATTGGAGGCTGGATAGGATATGGATGGCAATGTAGGCTATAGTTGTGAGTTGAATAAGAAAAGAAATATGTTTATGACTAGAGATCTGAGTATTATCAAAAGAAAGGAAAAGTATGAAATGAGTTCTTATGAGGAATAGGATAAGCTGTGTATTAGTATCATATCACTGAAGTTCATAAGTGTCACATATACCACTGGAGAGTAGCAAGGAAATTTATGTTTAAAACATCAGTTATGAAAGATCTTTATGCTCAGAACATTGAAACACTCCAAGTGTTTGTCAAGAAAAGAATCGGAATGGAGTGTACAATCAACAAAAAACAATGGATAGGATTTAAGTTTACAGAGCGGTCAACAATGTGTAGCAATTCTAGAACTAACCAAACTGCAACAGAGGGAAATCTAAAGAGAGAAAATCCTCCAGTGATATGTAATGAATGATCAGAAAGGAACCTGGTGACCCAGTTGCAAAGAAGGATAACAGGCAGATCAAAAGATGGCAGTTTCATAAGTAGGCCATCTACAAAACTCAAATTCCCTGGAAAATTTCAAGAACAGCTCTGCATCATTATCATCTAATTCCTAATATGTACCCTCAGATTATGATAGTACATAAAAAATTTATACCATTACTAACTTCCTGTCAACAATTTTCCTCCAAATTAATCTCTTATCTGTCAGGAATCCAATATTGTCAGTCCTCTATTTCAGTCTTCTAAGGCACTTCTTAGAAGAACCCCAGCTTCATATACAGCCTACCAAAGCATGCAATAAACAAAACAACTATCAGCATATCAAAATCTGACTTCATAAAGGCTAATTAACAGAAACTTATCACCTGTCTTATGTTCTGTCTTCTAGACCCTTGCAAGTCATCTAAAGCTAATCCTACTGGCATTACTCTTCTCCTCCAACGTCACCTCCTACCCTACCAGAAACAGTGCATCATAACATATGCACTCCTATATAGGGCTTTTTGAAGAGAAAAAAATAAATAAAAAATCAAAAGAATACTAAATAACTTAAGACACTAAAAAAGTCTTCCAGTCCCAATGGCATCTCTAATTATACTCAATGATGTGTTCTAGAGCTAACACCTGTCCTAATTGTCTCTATAATTTTTTTTTTTTTTATACTCAGCTGGAACTACTTATTCCAATGCATGTACTGGATTACCTACCTACAGACTTACCAGTTAGTCAATGAGAACTGGTATGGATTCCTCAACTCTAGATCCACAGTTGACCTTGTAGCCTTCTTCACCCATTTGGAAACAACCCTTGCAAAAGCTTGGAGAAACATTATCACTCTTGACATTTCCAGAACATTTAAGTAAGTTTTGCATATAGGCTTGCTCATTAAATTCCCATCTTTCAGTCTACCTGCCACAATCTGTAATTGGATAGTCTCAATCTCTCTCTCCAGTTGTGCCAGAGCCTTAAATAGTGATCTCTATATATCTTTCAATGGTACTAAGATTAAGATAACCTAGCCACTTTCAATGTTATCAAAATGCAGTCCCTCCACCTTTTTTTTTACCTTGCAAAGGGGATCTCAGCTCAGTACCTTTAGTAATATACTAATTGCCAAACAAGACCAGTGGCTGGTGCTATGGATGCACGTGCCACTTCCACTTAAATAAATAAAAATAAAACAAAAATGAAATTTGCTGCTAAAGCCTTTTATTCTCCTGTAGGGAGTAGGCAAAGCCCTTTTAGTCTTTTCTAACTTTTGAAGACTGTGTGTGTGTGTGTGTGTGTGGAGGGGGAGGGGTTCAATCTCCACTGGTAGCTAGCTCAGATAGCTGGCACAAGACTATCACTAATTATACATGGCATATACATACATAACACTAATTATACACTGATAAACTCTGCACAAAAAGTGGTCCCTAATCCTAACATTATATTTACTGTCTGAAATAGTGCGCTCTACAGTCAATTTTCTTGAGTTTACAGGACAAAAAAAAACCCATTTGCACATGCCAGAAATAGACTAACTTGAGAACCAGTCAGGAAAACAAAAAAAAAAGGCATTGGCAACTAGAATCAAACTTGGAATGCTCTTTCTTTGGGTGACTAGTACTGTGGATGCACATGCCACTTCCACTGAGCTACACAGTCTCTAGACTAGATCGTGCTTCTTAAATGGACATTTACCTCCAAGCCTCTACCTGGCATGTAAATGCATCACAACAATAGCTTCCTTAACCTCTGAAAAACCAAGCATTCTTTCTGCTCAAGATGCTACTTTTCACCATTCAACCACTAAACTCTGCACAAATACCAAATCAACACATCTTTAGAGTATTGTTCATATGTTGTGAGTGAATCCACTCCCCTTGCTGCCAAGAAAATGATTCAGCTGACAGATGCTCCCTCACTCACTCATTTCAACTACTATCTCAGAGACATGACATATCACTACTATCTTTCCTATAAGTACTTTCATGGTTACTGCCTCAGTGAACTGGCAACTATCATTTCCTCCACTTTGACCAGTTAAAACAAGAGAAGTAGCTACCCAACATTTCAACTGCAGACACACCAAAACCTGCTTCTTCTTTACTTCATTTATTCCATCTACCTTTGTCATCTAAAACAACCTTATGAAGAGTTCTAAAACTAAACTTCCAATTCTAGAAAAAATGTCAATAGATTTCTTTCTCAATCCTCACCTGCACACCCCACATATGACATTGATTCCAATGTCTAATTTCTATTGAAATGATAGTATTTCAGTTCTATCTGTACTATATCTTTCTATATCAGGTGTGTCACATTAAGAGTTTTATTGTTGTGCATTTAACTTAAATATTCTATTTTGCTTTTGTAATTATAACCTAATCATCTACACTGATGATGCTAATGAGACGGCTGAAAATTCTGCACGTAATAAGATTTTGTAATTTGAATCCAGTAAATTTTGTGTTCAGTAATTCTAAACACAAAATTACATTGTTCTCATACTCATAAAAAAGAGCCCTAGCAATCTGCTCCTTAGACAAGCTCTTCAAATGGAGTTACAATTAATTAGTAACACTTATAAAAATGATATAATTAAAAAAAAAAAAACTGTGAATAACATTAAAACACGATTACAGTAAGGCCTCCATAGTTCACCCTTACGTTTAAATTCCATATAGGACACATACTGAAAAGCCCAAATAATGATTCTTCATATCCTTGACACGGATCTTTCCGATCAAAGGGAATCATCAATAGCAACTATTGAGGCATTGGCTAAGGTGTCACAGATAAGCGGACAATGAAGTTCTAGCTCTACTAGTTATGTTTCAAAAACCCCATACTGCTGGGCTGTCTGAAATTATTATGATTGCACAGGCACCTCTGTTTAGTCCATGGGAGACCCAAACTATCAACACAATAAATATCATACCTCTCCTTGAAACCATTAAAAGACAAGGCACTCACAACTGACTCCATTCCATTCATTCATCACTCTCCAAACGAAAAATCTAGTCCTCATGCCATTGCTTCCAAAAGGTTTGGTAAGGCTTTGGCAGTCTTACCAAACCTCCAAGGATTTCCTCTTGTTCTGCTCCTTCTAGCCAAGTGTTGAAATATTTTCCCTTCATTAATCGTACAAAATCTTTTAAGTAACTTAAATGTTTCTACCATATCACCCTTTTTTGCCTATCAATCAACTTTTGCAATCCAAAAACCCTCACTCTATCCTCATAGGCAGCATTCCACATGCTCTGCATCCTCTCCACCAATTCCTCATCCCTAAGAAACCCAAAGTGACCAGACCTGAGCACAGCAATCAAGATGTGATCATATCAAGGCTTTATAAAGAAGAATGATAACTACCTTATCTCTGTTTGTTAGTGTGTTCTTCTATAACCAAGTAATCCTGTGAGCTACCCTGACTACTTTTGCAATGTGCCCTCTAAACTTCACTCTTTCTCAATGCAGACAAGGCTTGTAATCTTTCTATCACAAAATACATAACCTTACACTTTTCTACATTAAATCGGCACCATTATGCTTTGCCCATACTGTCGGCCTATTCAAATCATCCTACAAACTCTTTACATCACCTTTATTAACTATTATCCTAACTAACTTTGCATCAGCAAAGAAGTGAATATCTCACTGCAAATTATTTCCTATATCATTTATGTACAAATTAAACAGCAGTGGTCCAAGCACAGAGCCCTACTGCACACCACCAGTCACCTGCCTTCTCCTGGATTCTGCTCCTCCATATACTACTTTTTGGTATCTGTCCTTTAGGGATCCTTTTTTATACATATCAGCAGTTTCATATCTCAAATTGTTGCAGTTTGTGTAATAGAGTTCCATGTGGTATCCTGTCAAATGCCTTTGCAAAATCCAGCAGTATCATCATGTAGCCATTCCCTTTATCCAACTCAGCTGTCACTGTATTGTAAAACGTTAATAAATTACTTAGGCCTGACTTTCACAAAGCCATGCTGCAGCAATTGAGTATACAATAGATTTGCTGTAATCTATGCTTGGGAGAGGGGGGGGGGGATATGGTGTGGGTATGTGATGTTAAAATTCTTTGTATCTGGTGTGGTGTTAAAATTTTTTGCTTCTGATAATTCACTTCTACCAAGTGAATTATCAGAAAATGATAACTGTGCTCTTTCCTATAATAAATAGTTACAAAATAACTAAGCCATTTGTAGTTATTTGGGTAGTCACAATGAGACAGTATGCTATAATAAGAACTTAATGTATATATTTACATACATTCAGTAGGAATGTCTATTGCATTTATTGAAAAATTCTGATTAAGATATAATGAAAGTACAATAGCGCAAAAGTATATATGAAACTACAACATGCACTTATAAATACAATTCACTCAGTAATTTTCAGTAGATAAGCAATATACCTTTGCTAACTACTTTGCTAATTATACAGAACCCTAGGAATAATCTCCTTAAATACTCTGAATATGATAAGAAAATCTCTACAGATCTAAAGATAAGAAGTCTTACTTTAACATACCCTGAATAAAAGCAAGGATTTATATTTGGAAATATTAAAATGAATAACTCACTGTTGCACTCGACATGCTTCACACATTAAAATAGCTCTGCGCAGGTTGCGTTGACTCTGTTTTGCAATCCTCATTGCCAATTCTGGTGGAAGACTAAGACTTTCTTTTCTGCAAATGTTTTGAAGAATAGATGCTATCTAAGGAGGGGAAAAAAAAAATTCCTGAATCCTTTCCTTTAGTGTTACACAGTGATCAGCATTCATTTCAGACAAATTATGGCAACTACAAACATGTTAGAAATAATTGAAGTATACACATATATATACAGAAACAATGATTTAATCAACAGTTATTCTACTGGCCTGAGCTCTAGTGAAGAAATATAAACAAAATAAAATAAAATAAAAATAAAATAAAATAACTACATCAAAGCTATATTCTGTTTATGACAACAGAGGAAACTTTTTTTCACATAGTTTTATTACAGCAAAAGTGATGTCCTAATTTAACATGAGAATCGTTATATTAGATTTAAGATTCTGGATTACCTATAGTCCTATTTATAATTAACTCCTGGGAAGAAAGGTTATGTGGGTAGAATATGTGCCTTCCATATTCTTGGGATTTTTAGACCATCATTATTGTTAAGATTAGGGTAATTGATAAGAATTTCATAGACCTTTCAATTTACGTTCATACCACGGTTTTGGTGTGATGCAAACAACAGATGCTTTTCCAGTCAATTCTATGTAAAGTATTCAGGACAAAATCAGAAAAGCAAACTTGACCATAGTTATTAAATTTAATGTGCTGTTTATGTTCCTTTTTTCTGATAGGAATTGTGTGTCCTGTTTCTCCTATATAGGGAAAATTACAAGTGCAATGAATACAGAATACTTCTGGGTGGGTCAATGGATCCTTGGATGAGTTGAGTAAGTTCTTTAATTTTGCAGGAGGTTTAAAGCTGGCTTTAAGGTTGTATTTCTGTAGCATTCTGTTTATTTTATCTGATATCTCTTTAATGTATGCGAGATATCAGATAATTCTCTTTAATGTATGGAATGGTTACAGTTTTTTTTGTAATCAAAAATAAACTACATTTTGAAATGTAGTTCATTTTTGTTTTTAAGTGAGGTCTTGTGAAGGATTCTGCTGATAGTAATTTGGCTGTAGCCATTTTTTAGGAAGGTATGCTGATAACTTTTAATTCATCTTTAAGCGCTTGTTTGTTGAAGCAAATCTTCAAAGCTCTGTTTTTTAGTGTGTTAATGACACCTAGTTTTTGTGTTGGGTGGTGGTAGGAGTTTGTGTATATATATTGCATACATTCCATACATTAAAGAGATATCAGATAAAATAAACACAATACTACAGAAATACAACCTTAAAGTCACCTTTAAACCTCCTGCAAAATTAAAGAACTTACTCAACTCATCCAAGGATCCACTTCCTCCGCTGGCCCACCCTGGAGTATACTGTATTCATTGCACCTGTAATTTGCCCTATATAGAGGAAACAGGACATACAGTTCCTATCAGAAAAAAGGACCATAAATGGCATATTAAATTTAATAACTATGGTAAAACTGGCCTTTCTGATCATGCCCTGAATACTTTACATAGAATTGACTAGTAAAGCATCTGCTATTTATATCACACCAAAACATGGTATGAACATAAATTTAAGGAAGCCTGTGAAATTCTTATCAACCACCCTAATCTTAACAATAATGATGGTCTAAAAATACCAAGAATATGGAAGGCACATATTCTACCCACATAACCTTTCTCCATAGGAGTTAATTATAACAAGGACTATAGGTAATGCAGGATCTTAAATCTAATATAAAAATTCTCATGTTAAATTAAGACATCACTTTTGCTGTAATAAAACTATGTGAAAAAATTTTCCTCTGATGTTGTCATAAATAGAATATAGCTTAATGAAGTTATTTTATTTCATTTATTTAATTTTTCACTAGAGGTCAGGCCAGTAGAATAACCATTGATCAAATCATTCTCTTTAGCATACTATGTGAAATGTAATATAGCTCGTCTCTGTATGATAATATATATAGTGTATACTCCAGATGACCTTAATATGAAGGTCAAAACGTCGAGAAATTAAAATAATTATTTTTAACGCTGTTGTAGTCCCCATAATGTCTCAAATGAAAAAAATTCCTGAAGATCATAAACGCTGAACATAACATTATACACAGTTAACATTATGGGTTTCCTGTAGAAAAACCATAAAGGCCATCATTACGCTGGAAAGTTTCCTAGAGTAAATTGTTTTTGACAAATAGTACTAGTGCTATTGGACTTAGACAAAGTTTTTATTTTAGTAGTTACAATGAGACAGTATGCTATAAGAACTTAATGTATATATTTTTGCGTAAAAGTTTTTAGGAATGTCTATTATATTTGTTGAAAAATTGTGATTAAGATGCAATGAAATTACCATAGTGCAAAAGTATATTTCAAACTATAACACACTCATAAATACAATTCAATCAGTAGTTTTCTTCAGATAAACTACAACATTGTATTAAATGAAAAAATAGTTAATAAATTTATCCCATGTAAGAAATGTTTAGTCATTTTAAGTTGGCAACAACTGATAATATGCAATAAAATTAAATCAGAAAAGTTTTTTTCTTCCAGAATATTTTAAAAAGTGCATAGGGTATGCTATGCAAAATCTTGTGCATTACATCAAGTAATGAAGTCTATTTTTCTTATAATAAGAAAGTTTCACAAAATTAGCATTAAAGTAAAAATAAGTCACTGAAGCAAGTTATGAAAAATCCCAACATAAGCTAAGATGCACCAGTTAGTGCATCTTAGCTTATGTTCATCATCATCATCAAATTCCTGCCATGTACCCTCAAGGGGTGTACAGGATATGACAGTACTACATGAAAAAATTACATCATTACTAAGTTCCTATCTACAATTTTCCTCCAAATCAGTCTGTTACTTGTCAAGACTCCAACATTATCAGATCTTATATTTCTATCGTCTAAGGCACTTTGTACCGTATCAATCCACCTATATCTTGGTCTTCCTCTGGGTCGTTTTCCTGCCAACCTGGCAGAGAACAGTTGTTTTGCTAATCTTTCCTCTCCCATTCTAATTAAGTGACCATACCATCTGAGATTAGCTCTGCTAACGCATTCCTGGATGCTGACAATGTCAAGTTCTTTCCTAATATCCTCATTTTTAATATGATATTGCCATTGATGCCATCTGTTCACGCCTCTAATCTTTCTTAGGACTCTCATATCTGCGGTCTCTAGTCTTTGGTCAAGTGTTTTACTTCTGACCCAGCTCTCAGATCCATAAGTTAAAACTGGTTTGAACACAGTCTTGTATACAGCTAATTTAGTGTTCCGACTAATTTCTTTCTTATTCCATATGAATTTATTCAATTGACTTCCCATGATACAGCTTTGCTGATTCTGTTGTCTATTTCTATATTTAGTTTACCATCTTCAGTAAAAATTGTGCCTAAGTAGCTGAAATGTTTTACTTGTTCCACAGGTTCTCCATTCACAACACAGTTGACATTTTCAATGATTCTGCCTATTTTCATTGTCTTTGTCTTTTTATTGCTGACCTTCATACCATATCTATTACAACAGCTATTCAATTTAGTCAGAGAATCTTGCAGACTTGTAGCGGATTTATTTAGAAGTATAACATCATCCTCATAAAGCAAAGAGCTGACATTAACATCTCCAATTCTGATGTCATGTTTAATACCACTTTCCTTCATAATATGATCCATATAGATAATGAATAACAGAGGGGATAATGTACATCCTTGTCTCACACCAGATTTAACATTAAACCATCTTCCTGTACTTCCTTCAATTCTAACTGCTGACTCACAACTCAAATAAAGACTAAGTATTGCTTGATATAATGCCCCACTGACACCATATAACTGCAGCGTATTGAATAGCTTCTCTCTTGGCACCTTGTCATATGCCTTTTCCAAATCGACAAAACTTAAATACAGATCTTTGTTATATTCCCATGCTTTCTCGACTATTTGTCGTAAAGTGAAGATCTGATCCTGACAGCCTCTATTTGGCCTGAATCCAGCTTGTTCTTCACCAAACTTTTCTTCCACAATTCTTCTCAACTGTTTCTCAAGTATACTTGCATAGATCTTGCCAGGAACACTCAGTAGGGAAATATCTCTGTAATTCTCACATTCAGTTTTATTTCCCTTTTCATATATGGGTACTATGAGAGCTCTACTCCAATCATCGGGAATTCGTCCCTCTGTCCAGGCTTTCTGAACTATGCAGTGCAGCCACTGTAAGACTCTTATACCACCATACTTCAGCATTTCTGGTAGAATATCATCTACTCCTGCTGCCTTTCCACATTTCAAGCCTTTGATGGCTTTTTCTACTTCAAGTATGGATATGTATTCCTGACTGCATGCCTGGTCAGTGTTTTTTATCACTGTGCTGTCATCACTGCTTGTTTCATTTAGCAGTTTTTCAAAGTAATTACTCTATACTTCAAGGATATCTTTTTCTCCTGTTTTCATTTCACCTTTATCATCTCTAACTCCTTTTACAGCCCTCTTTCCTCCATTCCTAAGCTTCTTCAACAACCTCCAGAATATTTTGCCACCTTCTTGATATTTATTTTCTATATTCTTGCCAAAGTCCTCCCATGACTTTTGTTTAGCTAGTTTTACACACTGTTTAGCTTTCTTACATTTGTCTCTGTATTCTGTAAGAGTAAAAGCTGACTTATTTGCCAGGAACTTTTGATATGCTTTCTTCTTTTCCTTCACTGCCTCTTTAACTTCCTGTGTCCACCAGGGAGTTCTGATTTTTTTATCTTTGCACACAACCTCACCACATGCCTCTCTGGCAGAATCAATCAATGTTTCCTTCAGAGTTTGCCACTGAATCTCCAAGGTTTGATTCCTGTTCTCAAACTCTTTCATTTTCTTTTCAATAATATTTCTGTATTTTAGTCTACAGTTTACATCTGAGAGCTGCTCAACTTTTATTCGCTTTAAAACTTTCTTACATGTTATTCTTTTCAATATGAAATTCAATTTTATCCTGCTCAAGACTAAATAGTGATCACTTCCAATTTCAAATCCTCTGTACACTCTGGTGTCCTGCACCAGGGAGAAAACATCACTATCAACAATAACATAGTCAATGAGACTTTTCTTATTCCTAGCCTCTTCTCTCCATGTGAATTTGTGCACATTTTTATGTTGGAACATGGTGTTAGTAATAACCAGTCCATGTCCTGATCAGAAATCCAACAGATATTTGCCATTATTATTAGCTTTGCTCTTTTCTCCAAATTTTCCCAAAATATTTTTGTATGTCTCACAATCATTTCCTACTCTACTATTTAGATCCCCAACAAGGACCAACTTTTCCTTTTTCATTGTGTTAGTTGCTTTTTCTAAAGCCTCAAAAAATTCCTCCACTTCTACCTTAGTAGAACCTTCTGTGGGACCATAGGCACAAATAAGTCTCATTGTCCAGTTCCCCATTCTCATATTTGCCCACATTACTCTACTTGAGACTGACTGCCATTCAAGAAGATTAGCCTCGTATTTTGTGTTGAATACTATGGCTACTCCTTCTTTTCCTTGATTGTTATTGCCTGAATATAACATTTTGTATTTATTGCTCAGAAAGATCTCACCAGTTTTGGTCTTTTTTGTTTCAGTCACCCCTATTATGTCGATCTGGTACTTATCTAATTCCTCAGCTAGCTCCATTTCTTTGCCATTCAGGCTTCTTACGTTGATAGTACCGATCTTTAACTCTGCTGATGTTGAGTTGGGGTTTGTTTTCAGATTTGTTCCAGTAGCTGACTTTTCGCTGTTCGCCCTGGTTCCCTGGCGAAAACAACGGGGGCCTTGTTTAACCGGGCGACGCCCCAGCCGGCATGAAATTTTGTCATGTTGTACCATCATTTTTTATTTTGGTTTAACCAATAAGAATACAATTTGGTCGGCTAAATCCCAAATTGCCAGCCCATCCTCGTTCGTTCAGTATCAAAGTAGATACCCAACAGGGTGCACCACGAGAAGGTGAGGATTGGACATTAGGTCAGAAGCCCTGGTCGGTTCTCCGCATTCCTTTAAAGGCTATGTGGAGGTCTCCTCTCAGTTATACAGCTTTGACCCTTAAGCACCCCTTAGCTTATGTTGGGATTGTATAATGTCAAAATGGATTTTATATTATATTATATATTATATTAAATAGATTATACACTCCTGAGCAGATGAATTAGAGATACCTGCCTAGTAGCAGGTAGCACCCCCTTTCACCTTGATGACAGAGGCGATGCAGTGTGGCATGGATTCCACAAGGCACCGGAAGCGTTGGGGAGCCAAACTGATCCATGACCGCTGCACAACCTCCCACAATGCACGGAGATTGGTCGGAGCAGGGTCCAGAGTGCGTATATCTCTCTCAACAGTATCCCAGATGAGTTCAATAGGATTGAGGTCAGGGGACCTTGGGGGGGGGGGGGCTAACCAAGCACCCCCATGTCCATGGAGTGTTCATCCATCCACTCAACCACATTCTTGTGTACTTGTTGTGTAGAGGCAAAATACAGTTGCATTAAGCTTCCGAAGATTTGGGAAACAGTCATCACCAGAGGTCCCACCTTACATTCCAGGCCACCTACTACTGCCCTTAGAGGGAGCTCCACCTAGATAGGACTTTATTGTCACCCACGTGGTTGGGCTTAGTATTGTAAGTTTTTGTGTGCATGTTACATTAATTGTCTTTGTAATCCCCGTAGATGTCCTAGTGACTAGGACGAAATATAGGAAGTATTAAATTCTATTTTAATTCTTTTTGAGTGTTGTAAAAAATCCATTAAACCTCCAACATAAAACCACTCAACCACAATTCGGGAGTGGTGGGCCGGTGCACTGTCTTGCTGTAGGGGGCTGCAGGCGCAGAAATGGGTGCACATGATCTGACAGCAGGTCCCTGCATCATTCGCTGGTGAGGGATGATGGTAGATGTACTAAGGTACCCATTTCATCCCACATAAAAAGTCCCCATACGAGGATACCACCAGTTCAGGCCACACACAGCCTGAACTGTGCCCTGCTGGCACAAGGGATCCATCGCTTCATGTGCTGGGCGACGCACTCGTACCCTGCCATCGGCATGTACCAACGTGAACCTCGACTCATCAGTCCAGGTGACCTTTTTCCATGCATTGACAGTCCAATGGTGGTGTTCCGCCCATGCTAATCGTTGTGTCTTGTGACGTGTGGTGAGCAGAGGTACCCTAGTCAGGAGGTGGCTTCTGTACCCCATAGCGAGGAGATGGTTCTGGATGGTGTGGCTGGTCACACGCTGTTGTTGTCCAGCATTGAATTGGCTAGTGATCTGCGGCACTGTGGCCCGTCTATCCACTGTTATCATCCAAGCTAGCCAATGGCATCCCCTGTCATCGACACGTTGTACACCACGGCAGTTTTCCCTGGTGGCTGTGGTTTTACCCGATACACAGTACATTCTTGACATAGTGGCCCATGAAAAGCCCAGTGCCTACATGATTTCGGAGATGGAGTGCCCCCATATGCCTGGCTCCGGCTATCTGGCCGCAATCGAATTCGCTGAGATCTTGAATCTTCCCTATTCTGTGCCCAACTATTACTCAGACGGTCAGTACAAGATCTGATGACATCCCCGTCACGAGCCACTATTCCATTCACCAGGGCAACCACAGCACCATTTTGCCAACATGGCAGGTATCTCTAATTCAACTGCTCATGAGTGTATTATATAATGTAAAAATGGATTTGGGATTGTATAATGTAAAAATGGATGCCTAATTTTTATCCCCTTAACAAAATACAAATATGAAAACCATATTAAGAGTGATCATCACAAATAATTTTTATAAACGCTGGTTTATAACTCATATGTTTTCATCAAACAAAACAAATTAAGATTTGCACTAAGAAACTGAAATGTTCTTAGTAGAATCAAAATATTTATTTGGCTCTGTGAGAAGAACCAAAATGTTCAAGTATGTCAAATCAGTGAAATCCTAAAAAAAGTTCATTCTATTCATATTCTTTGATCACAATACATACTGTATTATAATACAATTATATTGTATTATAATTATAATCTACTCTATAATATAAAATAAGCTTTTTTTGTAACGTTTCTTGAAACGTTTTGAAACTCAGGGCTACCCTGAGTGTTGAGTCTTCAAAATTCGAGTCATCAGAATTCAAGGAGAACAGGCCTACCAGTCTGGAACACAGGGGGTTGGGCGCTGTATGTGCCAGAGCCCCCTTTCGATTCTTCAAAATTTGAGTCATCTGAATTCAAAGAGAACCAGCCTACCAGGCAGGAACTTGAGAGGGTGGAGGCCGTATGCGCCGTGGGGTGCCCCCTAGTACAATATAATTATACAATAATTATATTGTATTTATATAATATAAATACAATAAAATTTATATCAACAAGTAGCATATTGATATAAATTATGTTAATCAAACCTAAGAAAAGCAGGTGAGGTTCTTACAAGATGATTTATGTGACAAAGAGAAGCAGTATGCTTCTCTTTGTCACATTATTTGAAAAATAAATGTGACAAAGTTAGAGAAGCAGTCCATGAAAGAGAATATAGAGAAAAATGTAAAACAGTTATGTGTAAAAGTAGCTAAACAAACTCATGGAAGAATAAATACAGAATATCATGAATAAGACAAAACTTTTTGAATACTATGTACTAAAATGCTTATATGGAGGAAAAAGTACTAAAAAGGGAATCAAAGATTATAAAAAAATAATTAACAAATGAAAATAAGGATATTCTGAATGTCTGGAGTAATTACTTTGAAAACATTAAATGAGATAAACCATATAATGACAGCAGAAAATATTCAGAAGGGATGTAGCAAGGATACATATCAATACTTGGAGGTATAAAATGCCATAAAAAATCTGAAATATTGGCAAGACAGCTGGAGTAGATGACATTCAATCTGAAATGCTACAATATGGTGATAAAACAGTTTTTCAGCAGCTACACCTCATAATCCAGAAGGCTTGGTCACATTGCAGTTCTTCTTGTATCAATTGATAAACAGATAAATATAAATGGAACAATGTGACATTTACATAAGTATATTTCCTGGAACATTCAATAAGAAATTGTGCAAGCATGACTAAGTTTTTTAAAAAAGATTTTAAAAAAATTGTTGAAGAGATAAGAGATAACTGGTGAAGTTGGATTTAGGCCAAATAGGATTGTCAAGACATTGGAATACAACGAGGATCTCTAAGCTTTTTTGATCTTGCAAAATCATACGATAAGATATATTTGAACAGGAAAAAGTGTTCAAAACATTAAATCTGCATAGTGTAAATGGAAAGTTATATGGAGCAATATACTGATTTGCAACTTATAAGTTGCAAATCAGTTAGAAATGAAGAACATATAGAATGTTTTGATATTAATTCAGATATTCCACTCCACTAAAGACGAACCACTTCCCCTAGACCTACCTGGTGTATACCAGGTCCCTTGCAGCTGTAAACTGTTTTACTTTGGCCAAACAGGCAGGACAGTGAATATCAGAATTTTGGAATACAAGGACTACATCCATTTTCACAAGTACAGCCACTCTGGTCTTGCAGAGCATGCTCTGGATACATGCCACAGAATACGGTGGAAGAAAGCTACAGTAATACACCGTAGCAAATACAAATTCGAAAGACTATTCATGGAATCAGCCTCAGCCCTAAGAAACTCTCCAAACCTCAACAAATTTGGGAGACTTACATCAGCAGACCTTCAGCCCAACGGCCAAGAACCCCTTAGCCTGCTAGGGGGGCACCATCAGGACTTTTAGGAGAACAATAGCTACATCACTTCATACTCAGCTACTGTGTTAGTGCCTACGTGCACGTGCCTTTTTTGTAAGTTCCTTTGGAAGATGGCAACGTGACGTTGCTGAAATATTGGAAATATTTATTAAAAGTGTAATTTAATTTATATTCTTATCTATGTTGTCAATTCCTTAGGTGATTTAGTAATGCATAACCAACGTATATGCCTGTCTACGAGAAGTAATTCAGATATGAGACAAGAATGTCTTTACTATGCAATCTTCAAAGTAGATCACATCAATAAGGATATAGTACTAAACCAAATATTCAAACAGAATATATTGAGTTCTTTACTCTATACAGATGTCATAAATAAATAAACATTAAGAACACATGGAAAATCATTTCATTTGCTGGTAAAACAACAAAAGAAAATTAATAGCAGCAGCACCAAAGCAGGGCCTTTCCTTTTACACAGTATGGCACCATCAGCCTATGTTTCATTTGATTGCAAAGTTACTATGAATAAAAGAAAATGCATTGATTCTGATACACAGACACACACACATACAAGAAAATGATTTATTTTAGAATTAAAGTTACAGCTTATGGTATGTGATATTTTAGTTTTGATTTTAGAGGCATTTCCAATAGTTGCAAAGTACGGTAATATCTTCTTAATGCTGCCTGATTTAGTTATTTCATTAAAGAGCTGATGCCCAGTTCCCAAGAACAGCTATTATTGGTGTCTGCTTAGATTTACATTGTCACATTTTTGTAAACTACAAAACCCAAGAAATCATAGCTACAATAGAAGAGAAAAGAGAGGCCAAGATACTTGTAAACCAACAAAACAATGAAGAGAATAGAGAAAAATACAGAGCACTAAAAAATAAAGTTGATAACCTTTGCAAAAAAGCCAAAGAAAATGGTTAGAAGAAAAAACTAAGAAATGCCAAGAAGCATACCAACAAAAACAACCTAAAAGTCTTCCATGATAATGTAAGAGAAATTACAAAGGAATTCTCAGCAAAAGCAGTAACAATGATAAACAACAAGATGACTGAAACCGGGAATATTGAAGATATAAGAAAAATCTGGTCAAACCATTTTAAGACTATCTTCCACTGAGGAAACAAAACTACAATGCCAACAACAGAAGAAAATAATGACCACCCAAAAATTTTACATTAGATAGGCAATAAAACAGATGAAAAACAAAGCACCAGGCATCGATACTATCCCTACTGAACTGTGGTCATATGGAGGCAGCATATCAATAGAATAATTTAACAACCCTATTCAATAAAATACTACAAACAGGAGAGATCCCAGATGACTAGAAAACTGGAAAGATCATCCCATTATACAAGAAAGGAGACAAAAGAGACTGCAGAAATTACAGACCAATCAATTTGCTCTCCCACACAAAATATTCATAAGAATTATACAAAATCGATTAAAAAATACCTATGAAGAAATGATAGGCATAGAACAAGCTGGTTTCCAAGGAAACTATTCAACAATAGACCAAATTTTCACATTGCACCAACTAGCAGAGTTCAGCTGGGAAGACCATAAAGAACTATATTGTTGTTTTGTGGACTTTAAACAAGCTTTCGATAACATCAACAGAGAAATCCTTCTCAAAATTCTACTAGAAAAAGCAATAGACAAATATATAATACAGTTTCTGATAAAATATTACTCTAAGACAAATGCAATAATTAAAAAGGACACACTCACAACAGAACCCATAGAGATCCAAAAAGGAGTAATGCAAGGATGCCCATTATCCCCATGCCTATTCAACAAATATATCTAGAAGTTGTAAAGAGGCAATAGACAATGATCCTGGAATCAATGTCAATGGTTTAAACATAAATAATATCAAATATCCGGATGATCTCGTCCTTATTGCAAGAACCCCAAATAAACTACAAAAGTTGATAAACAAGCTAAATGAAACCTGTAAACCATATGACATGACAATAAATATACAAAAGACAAAAGTGATGAAAATAGGGAGGAACGGAACTACCATCTCAGCCACCCTAAACGGAGAACAAACAGAACAAGAAGATAACTTCATATATCTTGGATCAAAACTAACAGAAACAATAGACGAACTCAAAACAATCAAACACAGAATAGCGATAGGATGGACCACCATGGGAAAATTACAGAAAATCTGGAAAACAAACAAGATATCTCAGCAAGCCAAAATCAAATTATATGAAGCAATAATTATACCAACAGTCATCTATGGAGAAGAAGCATGGACAGTTAAGAGAGGAGAAAAAACTCCTGGCATTTGAAATGAAATGCTTAAGAAAAATAAATAGAACAAGTTGGATAGAAAAGAAAACAAACAGCACAGTCAGACAAGAATTATTGTATAAAAAGACAATAATAGAAAAAATTAGAAAACAACAATTGAGATGGTTTGGCCACACTGTACGCATGGACGCAGACAGACTTCCTAACGTCCTAATTAATACTTTTCCAACTGAAAAAAGAAGACCCGGAAGACCAAGAATTACCTGGCTGAAATTGATAAAGAACATCTCGGAATGCAGAACATATAAGGAACTTTTTCGAACAGCAAGGAATAGAGAAGACTGGAAGATCCTGCTCAAAGGAAGACTCAACCCGTCTTAGACGGAAGAGAAGAGAGAGAGATTAAAAATACAATGTTAAATTATCCCTGACTTCCTATCAACAATTTTTCTCCAGGATATTATCTCTAAGGACTCTGTAGCTCAATTGGTATAGCCCAGTGGTGTTCAGCCTTTTTTACTATGTGAGCTACTTTTCTATAAAAAGTTCGGCGATCTACTCTCTTATATAGATCACGTTCTCCCAACCTGATATCTGATTATTCACAAATAAACAACTAAAAAAAAATACACAACTAAAAACTTTATTTGTGTATTCAAAAATTTATTTATCACTTTTAATTATTTTAATACAATAAAAAAAACAAATATATTGTAATAATATTTTTATTTCTCTATTTTAGAAAACCAAAGTTAGAAAAAACAACAGATTGATTACAAAAACTCACAAGTTACAGGAAATGCTGGTTGATTAAAAAAAAAAAAAAAGTTAATGTGAAATTTGGCATTGTTTGGACCTCGCAATATTTTCATAGTCAAGTTGATATGAAGAAGTGGCCAATCGCAGACAATCTTCCAAATGATCATTTGTAATTTGGTTTCTTAATTGATTTTTTATGACGTTCATATTTGAAAAAGCAGATTCTGACAAGCATGTCGATCCGAAACGACAGAATTTTTCGTGCAATATCAGTTAATATTGGGAATTTTTCATGTGCATACTTCCAAATGACGCCATTGTTTATTGATTTTAAATGTAAACTATTCTGAATGTTTATTATCTCAAGTTCTACTTCAGCTTGGTTTATATCAAACAGCCCACTAATTTTATTTGAAATTTCTGTGATGTTCAAGTTTTCTTGAAATGGATTATTGATAAAAGATACAATCATTTCAGTTTTATTAAAATCTTTAAATCTTGAATTTATTTCTTCCTCAACTAATTCTATACCACGAATAAATTCTTTCAAATCATAGCGAAGCATTTCTCGATTTTGTTCAAAAAATTTTAATATGGGAGATGTCTAAATTCGCGGTCATTTATATTTTTCTTTAATAAAAGTAAATATTGTTGGAAAGTTTCTATTGAACTTAACATGTCAATTAAATTTTTATCTCTACCTTGTAACTCTAAATTTAAATTGCTTAATTTCGTACAGAAATCTACTAAAAATGATAAGTGTAACAACCATCTTTTATCACTCAATTGTGGATAAATATCTCCTTTTTCTTTTCTTTTTCCATTCTATTTAAGTGACAAAGGATTAGCTCTGCTCACACATTCCTGAATGCTAACAATGTTGAGTTCCTTCCTAATACCTGCAGTTTTAATTTTTTTCCACTAACTCTCATATTTGTGGTGTCCAGTGTCCTTTGATTAAATGTTCTATTTCTAACTCAGCTCCAGGTAAAATTAGTTGGAAAACTACTGGATATAGCTACCTTAATGTTCTGACTAATTTCTCTTTTATTCCATATAAATGTATTTAAAATGTATCTACACATTTTGTTCTAAATAGATGAAGCTTTTCCCCTTCAGGATGCAGATGTTTTCATTGTTCGAGTCTATTTTCATAATCATTATCTTTTTATTATTGATTTTCCATGCCAAATTTGTTTCAGCAAAAAGAGGTGAGACACGATCAATTATTCAATTTAGTTAAAGAATCCTGCAGACTTGTACTGGATTTCTTCAAGAGAATAATATCATCTGCACAAAGTAAAGAACACTGAGATTTGATAAAAGGCCTAATGGCACTTTCCTTCATACTGTGCAGCAGAGATCAATAATACTGTACCCACCCTACTTCTCTTACACCCAATTTTACAATAAACCATTATCCTGTACTTCCCTCTAACTACAGACTTGTGACTTAAATATAGGCCATGTATTGCTATTCAGACCTCCACGAAGTCTAGAGACTCATTGCAGATCACATTCTCACATGCACAGCTCATCATACCCTGACTTGTGCTTTTACTGTCTCTGTACTCACTATGCTTTCAGACAATACATTTCACTCACTACTCTCCATGCAAAAAATCTATACCTCACTCTCCTGCTCACACCCTCCTTATACAGCTTTCAGGGATGACCTCTTGTTCTCCTCGTCTCCAGACATTCTATGAAAAATCTCATCCATGTTAATCTGGTAATTACCCCTTACCAACTTACACATTTCGATCGTGTCTCACCTCTTCCTTCTATCCACTAGACTCTGCAATTTGCATTCTCTCAATCTGACCTCATACTCTATATTCCAGAGACCAGAAACCGACTTAGTCAATCATCTCTGAACCTTCAACTCATCTTTTTGAAAACCAAGTGACCAAATCGGTGCATAGTAATCCATATGTAGCCTGATCAAACACTGTACAACGGAATCATAACATCCTTACTTCATGTTAGTGTTCTCCACATCACTCCCAAAATCCGTTATGTTGTTCTCACAATTTTAGCAAAAATGCCCACAAAATTTCAAGTCTCTCCACCATCACACTCCCCCCACCCCCAGATCTTTCATCTCTTCCACCTCCTTTAAGAGATATCCCCATCAATCCTATACTCTGCATCACATCTCTGCTTCCCAAATTTTAAAACTGTTCTACATTAAATTGACTTCTCCACATAACTCACCCATTCAGACAGTCTATTTAAGTCTTCTTGCAAGGCTACATCTGCACTACTTCTCATAACTCTCCCCAACTTTGCATTATCTGCAAACAACTATATCACCATTCAAGCCCCTTCCAATTTACACACAAATTAAACAATAATGGCACCAAAACACATGCTGCTAGCAACTTCTCTCTTCTGGGATATCACCCCCCCCCCCCATACACAACCTGCTGATATCTATCAGACAGCCAATCTCCAATCCAATGCACTAATCTACTAATCCCCTCTGTTCCAATTTAACTACTAGCTTGTCATGTGGCAATCTATTCCACATGATTGCCTTTGCAAAATCCAAATATACTACTGTATATGCATCCCTCTGCTTGTCCAATGTATTCATCCTCTTGTTATAATAAGTAGATTACTAAAACACGATCACCCACCCTTTACGAAGCAAAACAGTTTTACTCTCTTTCCACTCCTTTGGAATTTGGACCAATCTAAGGCTCATGTTAAAAAGGTAAGTTAAAATTGTTGCCAACTCCCTGGAACAATCCCTCAAGACATGTGATGATATACCATCAAGTCCCATGACCTTGTTGACAACAAGTTTACTAATTCCTCACATACCTCCTGCTTATTCAAAATCAGTGGTTCCTCTCCCATTCTCACTGCTCTCAAGTTCTGCATTATGTTACAATGACAAGAATGGAATACTTTAATGAACTGCTCACTTAACACCTCAACTATACCCTTCTCACTGTTCATCATTCTCCCTTCTACTGGCCACATATTGAAAAAACTCCCTACAATTTCTTTTATCCTCATTTGCTAACTGCTGCTCATATTGCACTTTCACTACCCTTACCAAGTGAGTCACCTTCCTTGCTTGCTCTTTGTACTCCTCATATAACTGACTATTGCCATTCATCTTGTGCTGCCTTCACAATGCCTTTTTCTTCAAGATTGCATGCTTCACCTCTTCAGTTATCCATTTTATGCCTACCGTATTTAATCTCCCCACCTTTGGAATATACTCAGTCACTGCCTCTGCCAGATAGTTCCTGAGTAGTGACCAAGCAGCAGTGATTTCCTTCTCATCCAATTTCTTATTCCATGATATCGCTGCAAGCTGCCTCCAGAATTTGTCATAAATCACCCAACTTATAGTTCCACATATAACTCTTTATCACAAAAGTCCTGATATGGCTAGTTACTACTCAAGTGATTACTTCATGTTCACTTTCACAAACTGGAGGAAGATCTGACACTTCATTTACAATATCTTCCGATGAGATAATCAAATTCCAAGACCCTTAGTCCACATATGGCCCCTGTTTCATACTGCTTAAGATAGTTGTCCCTCAAAAACTTAAGAAATTCATTCTGTTTGGTTCCTGATGCTGTCTCTTCATTCCAGCCTATATTTTCATAATTGAAATCACCCATAATGATCACCCTTTTCTTATTAGCTAGACCAATTTGCCTAAACATTTCCTTCTCAGTGCCTTCCATCCTATTCACCCCACTTCACACCATACTGCTTCAAAATCAGTCACTATTTGCTCCTTGCATGTCCATCCTACATGGGCATAATTCCTCCATTTTTGCCTTGTCTATCTCCATGAAAGATTACATATCCCTCCATCTATTCCTCATTTAACTATATCTCACTTATTCCAACAATTTTTGGGCAAATGAACTATCCATGCTACAATTTCATTTCCCTTGTTTGAATACTTCTAGCAACATACACACAAGCTCATTTCTGTTTCTACAAGTCTCACCAAACCCACTTCTCAGATATGATTCCTCCACACTCCCTCCTATCCATTTTCTCTATCATCATTGATATTACACCCATCTCCAGATCTAAATGTCACCCCCCCCAACATTCATGACTATCTGAATCCATTCTTGCACACTCACACATTTACTCCTGATATCATCATCAACACTTCTCACACAGTGTCTCCCTGTCCACGTTGACTCCCTGTTTCCCCATCCATCTTATGTTCCTTCTTTCTCCTTCTCTTCGCTCATCTCTCCACTCTCTATTTGTAAATTCTCCTACTTTACTCTCTTGCTCTTCCAGAATACCTCTTGCTTCTTCAGGTCTTCCATTCACTTCAGTCCTAACTCACAAAAACCATTTAAATGTAGCCCATCTCTTTTATATAGCTCTATCCATCCCTCAAAGTTATCCTACACATTCACAAAATGAACTCCTTTCTCCTCACAAAACTTTGCTAGCATACTATTCATAACCTTCGCTCACCTTCTCAACTCATCATTATCATACCTGAGCAACACACTGACTACCTTACCCACTACAGAAGTCGCTTACATAAATCTTACTTGGAACGATTAGAAGAGAAATTCTGTAATTGTCACAATGTTTTGTTTTCCTTTTTATAGATAGGTACCATGAGATCTCTACTCCAGTCATCCAGAATTTGACCTTCTGAATTATGAAGTGTAGCCACTATAAAATTTTTATATCTCCATATTTAATTGGTTGAATATCATTTTCTCCAGCTGCCTTTTCACATTACAGGATTTTGAGTTTTTTTTATCTCAAATACTGATATGTATTCCTCACTACTTTCCTCTTGAATATTATCTATGACTGTTCTATCACCACTTTTTTTTTTTCAACAATTCTTCAAAGTAATTACTCCAGTCATCCAGAATATCTTTAGTTTCACTTTTCATGTCACCTTTATCATCTAACTTTTTCCTTCATTTCTAAGTTTGTTTTCAACCACCTACAGAACATTGTTACCTTCCTAATATTCATCTTCTATATTCTTACCAGTCTTCTCGTGACTTTTGTTTAGCTACTTTTACACATAGCTCAGACTTTTATATTTTTCTCTGTAGTCTCTTATGGTATCTGTTGACTTATTTTCTAGGAACTTTCAATATGCTTTCTTCTTTTTCCTTGACTGCATCCCATGAGTTCTGTTTTTCTCTTTTTGACAACTTCACCTTTGCCTCTACAGCTGAATCAATGTTTTCTTGAGAGTTTGCTACTGAGACTGAGGTTTGGTTTTTATTTTCAATCTCTTTTCATTTTGAATAATATTTGTATAGTTGAGTCTACAGTTCATCTCTAAAAGCTGCTTGACATTAATTCTTTTTAAAACTTTTTTATATATTTTCTTTTCAATATGCTATTCATTTTTATGCTGCTTAAAGATAAGTTATGATTACTGCTTAAGGGTCAAAGCTGTATAACTGAGAAGAGACCTCCACATAGCCTTTAAAGGAATGCGGAGAACCGACCAGGGCTTCTGACCTAATGTTCAATCCTCACCTTCTCCTGGTGCACCCCTGTTGGGTATCTACTATGATACTGAACGAACGAGGATGGGCTGGCAATTTGGGATTTAGCCGACCAAATTGTATTCTTATTGGTTAAACCAAAATAAAAAATGATGGTACAATATGACAAAATTTCATGCCGGCTAGGGGCGTCGCCCGGTTAAACAAGGCCCTCGTTGTTTTCGCCAGGGAACCAGGGCGAACAGCGAAAAGTCAGCTACTGGAACAAATCTGAAAACAAACCCCAACTCAACATCACCAGAGTTAAAGATCGGTACTATCAATGTAAGAAGCCTGAATGGCAAAGAAATGGAGCTAGCTGAGGAATTAGATAAGTACCAGATCGACATAATAGGGATGACTGAAACAAAAAAGACCAAAACTGGTGAGATCTTTCTGAGCAATAAATACAAAATGTTATATTCAGGCAATGACAATCAAGGAAAAGAAGGAGTAGCCATAGTATTCAACACAAAATACGAGACTAATCTTCTTGAATGGCAGTCAGTCTCAAGTAGAGTAATGTGGGCAAATATGAGAAAATGGGGAACTGGACAATGAGCTTTATTTGTGCCTATGGTCCCACAGAAGGTTCTACTAAGGTAGAAGTGGAGGAATTTTTTGACGCTTTAGAAAAAGCAACTGACACAATGAAAAAGGAAAAGTCGGTCCTTGTTGGGGATCTAAATAGCAGAGTAGGAAATGATTCTGAGACATACAAAAATATTTTGGGAAAATTTGGAGAAAAGAGCAAAACTAATAATAATGGCAAATATCTGTTGGATTTCTGCTCAGGACATGGACTGGTTATTACTAACATCATGTTCCAACATAAAAATGTGCACAAATTTACATATAGAGAAGAGGCTAGGAATAAGAAAAGTCTCACTGACTATGTTATTGTTGATAGTGATGTTTTCTCCCTGGTGCAGGACACCAGAGTGTACAGAGGATTTGAAATTGGAAATGATCACTATTTAGTCTTGAGGAGGATAAAATTGAATTTCATATTGAAAAGGACAACATGTAAGAAAGTTTTAAAGCGAATAAAAGTTGAGCAGCTCTCAGATGTGAACTGAAGACTAAAATACAGAAAGATTATTGAAAAGAAAATGAAAGAGTTTGAGAACAGGAATCAAACCTTGGAGATTCAGTGGCAAACTCTGAAGAAAACATTGATTGATTCTGCCAGAGAGGCATGTGGTGAGGTTGTGTGCAAGGATAAAAAAATCAGAACTCCCTGGTGGACACAGGAAGTTAAAGAGGCAGTGAAGGAAAAGAAGAAACCATATCAAAAGTTCCTGGCAAATAAGTCAGCTTTTACTCTTACAGAATAAGAGACAAATGAAAGAAAGCTAAGCAGTGTGTAAAACTAGCTAAACAAAAGTCATGGGAGGACTTTGGCAAGAATATAGAAAATAAATATCAAGAAGGTGGCAAAATATTCTGGAGGTTGTTGAAGAAGTTTAGGAATGGAGGAAAGAGTGCTGTACATTGCAGACAAGGATGTACATTTTTCCCCTCTGTTATTCATTATCTATATGGATCACATTATGAAGGAAAGTAGTATTAAACCTGATATCAAAATTGGAGATGTTAATGTCAGCTCTTTGCTTTATGCGGATGATGTTATACTTCTAAATAAATCCGCTACAAGTCTGCAAGATTCTCTGACTAAATTGAATAGCTGTTGTAATAGATATGGTATGAAGGTCAGCAATAAAAAGACAAAGACAATGAAAATAGGCAGAATCATTGAAAATGTCAACTGTGTTGTGAATGGAGAACCTGTGGAACAAGTAAAACATTTCAGCTACTTAGGCACGATTTTTACTGAAGATGGTAAATTAAATATAGAAATAGACAACAGAATCAGCAAAGCTGGTATGGTGGGAAGTCATTGAATAAATTCATGTGGAATAAGAGAGAAATTAGTCGAAACACTAAATTAGCTGATACAAGAGAGTGTTCAACCAGTTTTAACTTATGGATCTGAGAGCTGCGTGAGAAGTAAAACACTTGACCAAAGACTAGAGACCGCAGATATGAGAGTCCTGAGAAAGATTAGAGCCTTGAACAGATGGCATCAATGGCAATATCATATTAAAAATGAGGATATATCAGGAAAGAACTTGACATTGTCAGCATCCAGGAATGCGTTAGCATAGCTAATCTCAGGTGGTATGGTCACTTAATTAGAATGGGAGAGGAAAGATTAGCAAAACAAGTGTTCTCTGCCAGGTTGGCAGGAAAACGATCCAGAGGAAGACCAAGATATAGGTGGATTGATACGGTACAAAGTGCCGCAGATATGAGAGTCCTGAGAAAGATTAGAGCCTTGAACAGATGGCATCAATGGCAATATCATATTAAAAATGAGGATATTAGGAAAGAACTTGACATTGTCAGCATCCAGGAATGCGTTAGCATAGCTAATCTCAGGTGGTATGGTCACTTAATTAGAATGGGAGAGGAAAGATTAGCAAAACAAGTGTTCTCTGCCAGGTTGGCAGGAAAACGATCCAGAGGAAGACCAAGATATAGGGGGATTGATACGGTACAAAGTGCCTTAGACGATAGAAATATGAGATCTGATAATGTTGGAGTCTTGACAAGTAGCAGACTGATTTGGAGGAAAATTGTAGATAGGAAGTTAGTAATGATGTAATTTTTTCATGTAGTACTGTCATATCCTGTACACCCCTTGAGGGTACATGGCAGGAATTTGATGATGATGATGATGATTACGCCCTATTTCAACTCACCTGTATACTCAATGTTGTAATCCAGTGTGAAGTTATTACTATAAATGATAACAGTCATGAGGCTTTTCTCATTTCTTGCATCTTCTGTCCATATGAATTTATGCACATCTTTAAGTTGAAAGATGGTATTGGTGATGACTAGTCCATGGTCCTGAACTGAAATCCAACAGGCACTTACCATTATTATTAGCTTTCTCCTATTCTCAAATTCCCCAAAACATTTCTCCATTTCTTCTGTCTTCTAGAGGTACAAAAAAAACTTTAATGTCAATTTTTCCATATCCTTATGCAAACATCCCTCCTTTTATGTGAAATCCCTGAATAATTTCTAAATCTGTTAAATACACTAAAGATTTTATGGCCTTACTCATTTTAATAGAGCCATCAGTTTAGTTAGATACAACTGTCATCAAACCATTTCTAATGGTTAACAAACTTAATTAATAAACTTATCAAGTAAAATAAATAAATCCACAATCATGTGCAGTGCATCACCGATTCAGAATCCAATTTGCTGCTACTTTTCTGACATGCATTCCTCACTGTCAATTATGAATCTCATATTAATACAATTAACCTTTTTAACTCCTGATTTAGCAATTAATTACCAAAAAAATCCTTCAGCTGTCTTATAAAATTATTTCAGTTTTAGATCAATCATACTAACATAAACACCTCATATTTTGTCATGTTCCTTAAATGTAATTTAAATCAGTTTCTTCAGTTCACCTGCGTAATATTCTTGTGATCTGACCCATAAAAAATATTCACTATTTTGACAGACATTTAACATCAACATTTAAATTTGTGCAAAATATAACATAGTAAAGCAAGAGATCCTTCTTATTAAGTCTTTTCTGCATCAGATTCTTCCATGAATATTCTGGTAAAGGGTTGCATATTTTCTATTAAAATGAAACATTATATATATCTAAATTAAAGTAATGAATAATTTTGAATTTACTGAATTATAACCTACATCAAAATAACTGAGATATGTTGCTATTATAATTGCACTAGTTGATTATTTGAATTATGGCATACAAAAGCATTTACTTTACAGAAATTATGTCAACTATCATGAACTGAGTTAAGTAAACTGGTGCTGGTAATCTCTGATTACTTATATAATATCCCCTTCTAAAGAATGTCTTTATCCAAATTGAACTGAATGACATAACTACAACCCATTAGTTGTAGTAATGAGGTAGGTCCCAAAAGTTTCCGGCCTGACATACAAAATTAACACCAATTTTAAAATGCTGTGCATGATAGATAGCACCATCCATGGGGAGGTTACTCAATTGAAACAAGTTGAAACTGTACCAGTTTCAACTCTCTCTGTCATTCGGCTGAAGGCACTCATTTGACTAACATGTGACACACTAAGTAGCTGCAATGTTAATTGAGTACCCTGCTGTGATCAAGTTTTTCACCAAAGAAGAGGCTTTTTCCAAGTGCTATCACACAGCGATTGGATAGTGTTTATGAGGAAGCTTCTCTTTCATGTTCCACTGTGAAGGAATGGATTAAACAGTTTCACCTAGGAAGAGAGAGCATTAAAGATGATCTTCATGACTGTTGGCTTGTGGAAGCAATGACTGAGGAAAATGTCTCTTGTTGAGGAGGAATTGCTCAATGACAAACAGCTGAAACTCAAAGAAATCTCAGCAAGGTTGGGCTTTCTATAACAATCGTCTTTTGCATCATTCACGAGAAGCTTCACATGATGAAGGTCAGTGCAAGGTGGATGCCCCAACTTCTCTCTTCAAATTCATAAGGAGCATCATGTGATCTGTTCCTGCAAGTTTTTAGAGATTTGTCAAGGTCAGAGAGAAGTGCTGGAATCTGTTGTCACTGGGGATAAAATCATGGTCCTGTATTATGAACTTCTTTCCAAAAGGGAATCCATGGAGTGGTGCAAACCAGGTGAAGCACTGCTGAGAAAAGCCAAGGTTACTCAGTCCACCAAGAAGATCAATGAAACAATCTTTTGAGATCACCAGGGAATTCTCTTGATTGACTTCAAGGAAAGGAATACTACTGTGAATGCAGAATATTATGCTTCACTCCTGTACAAACAGTGTGACGCCATAAAGAAGAGACAAGAAATGCTGAGTTATGGTGTTCACCTGCTAGATTGAACACCTACCCTACAGCACAGATCTAGCACCCAGTGACTACTACCTCTTCTTGAAACCAAAGAAAGACCTACAAGGAAGAAAATTTGAAGATGACAATGAGGTGAAAGATGCAGTTTTAGGCCATTTTTGAAGACAAAAGTAAAGACTATTTTTTTCAAGGGCATAGAAATGTTAATTATTCAAAGATGTGAAAAGTATGTTAAAGTAAAAGGAGATTATGTTGAAAAGTGACTTATTTTCTTTCTATCATTTCTAAAAGTTAGTCAGGCTGGAAACTTATGGAACCATCCTCGTATATAGCTATGAAACACATCCTGATAATCACAACGGTTTAATTTCAACAAAATAAGTTAAATTTCATATATAATGTATAGTTAACGCTCAAATAAAAAACAGGTAGGGACCATACTATACTGAATCACTTTAGCATAATATAGCACCTAAGGGACTTTTGTTAGATGTGTCCAGAATTCCATCTTCCATTAATCGCTTTCTGTATTTAAAGGATTTTCTAAATAAATAAATAACAGCAAATATTTTTTAGCAACACTTACTATAACAACCTATGAAAAAATTACCAGCCCAAAGTTCAATGTTATTCTAAAGGAAATTCACTATAGTAAATAGTGAATTTCCTGTAGCTCTTTTCACTAGAAAGTTTATTGCTTTTAGCAATAAACTTCTCTTTCAGTCCTTACAAGCATACTATAGTAAGAGTTTACCATATATCTTAATATCCCTTCAGATCTTTAAAATAACATACATACTTCTTCCTCTGATGGCGCTGGAACTCTTATGCCTAAACACCTGCTGCGAATGGCAGGAATGACTTTACTTGAGGAATTGCAACATAAGATTAAACGACAAGTACTCATATATTTTTCCATTGTTCTCCTTAAAGCATGCTGGGCATCTCTCGTTAATTTGTCAACTTCCATAAGAACAATCACTACAAAATAATTTCAACTGATTATAATGGCCTTCAATTATTACAAGCATTTATTCAATATAAAATTTTGTTGATTTACTTTATGAAATGTATATTGCTGTTAAAATCATGAGATAAGATCATTGTATTATAAGATATAAGATCATAGTTCTTGAATCATTAACTACAGTCTATTCTCACTATAACAAGTACTTTTATAGCAAATTACTTAAAAGTCCTATTCATCAGAAAATTCAGCAAAGTTCAGCACATTGAACAATTTTTTGATCAACAAGAGACTAACATTTTATTCATCTGAATATTATCTCGTCAAGAACCTGATATGTATTCTCAAGGAGTGAACAGGATACTATGACAGTATCCTGGGATGCCAGGGTTGTATTTAAATTTGCTGGCCGAGGAAAGGTGTGAAGGGATTACACCATAGAAGAAATGTCATGACTTGTTATAGACCCAGGATCAAGTGATTCACCCAAAACTTGTCAGAATAAGTGAGATATAATTGGATGAAGATGACAGCCTGACAGGAATGAAGATAGATGGATATGATGTATTTCATGAAGAGTCTGTGCTGGTTAGCCTAGCAGCTATGCGCTTTGCAACCATATGCCTGGGTAAGGAGTGTCCAAAAGGTTCGATTCAAGTCGATAACATGAAGAGCTTAAGGGTCTTTCTCAGCCATAGCCAACTTAGCCGATCTTGGGTGTGGACAGCAGGGTCGTCCCCCCCCCCCCCAGTTTATCTGGTTTTTTTTTTATCCTGCAAGCAGACAAACCGGCCCAGTGAACACATAGATTATAGTCATAGGATATAGTACTTAATCCCTCATTAGGAGGGCTCAACCAGTCCTAAGGGGGTGGTCAAGAAATGGGGGAGAACCCACACGAATATAAAAAAAAAAAAATGAAGAAAAGGGGAGGGAGTTGCTGTTTATAGTAGAGGAGTTAGAGATCAGAAGGGAAAGTTGGTGGGTTTCAGGCAGTATAGTGTGAGGTCCTTGTCAAGAAATTATATTCTTGTTTAATCTTTTCTCCAAGCAATATACACGTATTGCTTATACATGGATCAAGTATCTTCACTATTAGGCTGCTTGTATATAAAAACTGTTGACTTTACATCAACTACCTTAGTTGATGAAAAGTCAATAGCAACTACCTTAGTATCCCATAACACAAAACACTTTTTTTGTGTCATCAATTTTTTGGTCTCATTGATGGGAGTCAGACACAGAAGATACTATGATTGAATTAATGCAGAAGTTATATCTTCCATACACAAGTAGTAAAAAAAGTGAATCACTTTATTATTAAGATATTCTGGAGATCAGATAGTTGAGGAAATTTTTTTTTTTAAATCATTACAAAGTAAATTATTAATTTACATAAGATGGATTTAACTTATGTATAGATTATATTAGTATAAAATTTTCACCCTAGCATCAAGGCATCTTCAGTATGACTCAAATTAAACAACAAGAAACAAACAACTCAAATTAAAAAACAGAAACAGGCATATTTGTTAGTGAAACATGCAAACTGCACATACATGATATAGTGTCATGGTCTAATTATTTTAAGGTTCTAGTAAAATTAACTTTAACAAGAGATATAAAACAAAATTAATAAATAAAAGTTAAATTAATTCAGGAACTCATGAAGAACTATCTCCCACATTTCTCAGTTTTTAGAAAAAAAAAAAAAACACATACTGGACTTTACATTCATCCTCTTTCACACCATCATAATCTTTAATTGTTAAAAATCTGGCACCATTAAGACTCTGGTACACTGAGCACTCTCCTTCCTCCACCGAAATGCTGCTCTTCCAAGAAATAAATCACATACAGTCCACTTTCCTTACTTATGGCTTTACTGAATCTTATGTTAACAAGATAATTATCTACTTTTCTAGCTTAGTTAAAGGATAAACTTCTGCCTTAGTCCCACCCTGCAGTATATCAAATTCCTTGCCATTGTGGATTATCACATTATACGGGAGGGTATAGCCAAACAACTTAGATCTGTTTGTCCATACAAATGTGTCCTTTTCCTATCAGCAAGATATCTACTTTTCTAGGCTCAGTTAAAGATAAGGAGTGTATAAAATTCTTTGTCAATGTGGTTTATCATATTTTGACCAAACAAGTAGATCCTGGGCTATGTTTTGTGATGAACATTTAGACTATGTTCAGTCCAATGAGCCAAAATAATTAGGACTTGTGAAACATGCTAACATCACCAGACACCGAATACTTTGGAAGAAAATTAAGGTTCTCCATACAAGTAATAATCTCTTAGGACGTAAGTTGTGAGACCTTGCTACATCCACCAAATCTAAATAGAAATGGAATTAAATTATCCCTCTTATAGGAAATAGTTTTTCACAAGTTCCAGAATTAATTTAATTTTTATTTAAAAAAATCTCTTGTCAAAGTTATTTTTACTAGTACCTTAATGTAATTAGATCATGATGCTCTATATCATGTACATGAAGTTCTCACATTTCATTGTTGAATATACTGGTTTCTGTTTAAGTTGAAAATCATATTGAAGATGCCTTGATAACAGGGAAAAAAAATTTATACCAATAAAATAAATATGCAAATCCATCTTATATTAATTAATTATCATGTCTCACATTCCTATTAATCAAGTTATTAAAATAAATTATACTTGACAAGAAATTATATTATTGTTTAATCCTTCACCAAATGTAATCATACAAATGCATTTTTGGAAATTATGGAGACAACTACCGTGTTTGAATAAAAACTTTAGTTTACTATTACTAAAATTTTACAATTCGACGTTTCGACCTTTATTTCAAGGTCATCTTCTGGAGCGTACAAATATACACACGAAACAAGCTATACTACAATCATACTGGTTCGTTAAAGACACTGACTAACCGCTACCACAATTGTTGGCCTGACCTTTGGTGAAAAAAAAAAAAAAAAATTGTGGTAGCGGTTAGTCAGTGTCTTTAACGAACCAGTATGATTGTAGTATAGCTTGTTTCGTGTGTATATTTGTACGCTCCAGAAGATGACCTTGACATAAAGGTCGAAACGTCGAATTGTAAAATTTTAGTAATAGTAAACTAAAGTTTTTATTCAAACACGGTAGTTGTCTCCATAATTTCCAAAAATGCATTCAGATCACCGTGCAAGCCTAAAAGAAAAGTAATCATACAAAGTTTGCACATGAAGTATCTTCATAACTAGACTAAGAAAACTGTTTCCTTACACTAGGTTCAAGAACTACACAAGAATACAATTTCTACTCAAATATAACTTAAATCATAAGCAAGTGAAAAAAACTTTCTACAACCGTCTCTGATCCAGAGTATCTAAATATTAACGTGATATACCTTTTTATTACTTATATATGGAAAATATATGAATTCTATTACTTTTTTTTTTTATGTTGAGCCCACAGACGAGAAGTTGGTTGATCAACCTATAGTACATTACTGCCAAATATGGATAGTGGGTTCGGAAAGGATGAACTTGTTTACATTTGATTAAAAGGCTCTATATCATATTCCTTGGGAAACACATCGGGGGGGGGGGCATTCCACAGTACAGCAGTAACAGGGATGAAGAAGGAGGAAAGAAACTTGTTCTGTGGACTTAAAGGTGCACTATGAAGGGATGTTGAGCAGCTGCACATGTTCCAACAAGCTTAGTACTAAGTGGGGGAATTATTGATGCTATTTCAGATGAACATTTCCCAGGGAAATATTTATAGAATACACATACTGCAAAAACCAAATGTCTGTTCTGTGCAAAAGTGGGAGGAGTGAGTTCTTAAGAGATGAGTCATTAATAATTCTAATTGCACTCCTCTGTATTGAATCAAGCATTTTGAGAGAGCTTTTAGGGATTCCCACTCCAAATGTGAGAGCAATATTCAATAGCTGTACAGATTTGTATAAGGTTAACAGCTATTCAAGGGTGAGGTAACATCTTGAGTGAAAGAGAAAACCTTTTTTTTTTTTTTTTTTTAGAAGCTGAGGATGCAATGATTGTGATGTGTTTGTGCCAGGAGAAGCTTGATGTCAAGGTAATTCCAAGAAGAGAAATCTCAACTTGTCTGGAAATTTGAGTGTTATCAAAAATAATACTGAAGGAAAATGGTTCTTTTTTGTGAGAAATAAGACAGAATTGGGTTTTACTAGCATTGAAATTGATGAGGTTATCTGAGCCCCTTTGGAGGATGGCTTGGAGATCACAACTGAGGGAGGTGGTGGTTGATGTTCTGTAACTTGAGGCGAGTTGTGTAGAGTAAGGTCTATCAAATGAAAGGGAGGAGTGCAATGTGCTGTCATCTGCAAAACTGTGTATTGGGTAGGAAGTCAGCTGAAGTAGAACATTGATATATAACAGGAAGAGGGTTGGTGAGAGGACAGAACCTTGTGGAACCCCAGCATTAACTGGATGGTGAAACGATAAGGAACCACAGATCAAAAGATGATAGTTTGCTAAGTAGCAGATCTTCTGTTGATCAGCAATGACAGAATCCATACTGGCAGTTGTTTATCAGATGGGTACCTTCAAGGTAGTGTAGGAGTTTGGAACTGATGATTTTTTCCATTACTTTAGATAGGACTGAGGTGAGTGAGATAGGGCAGTATAAGATTGCAGTGATTTGTTGCTCTTCTTGGAAATGGGTTGAATATAGGCCAATTTCCAGGCTGTGGGATAGAGACAGTGGAGTAGGAGAGCATATAGAAATGACTTAGGATAGGAATCAGTTCTGGTGCATAAACTTTCAGGACAATTGGAGGAATGCCATCAAGGCCAGGAGACGTTTTTGTGTCTAATTTGTACAGTATTTTTCTGATCTCTTTCTGGCAAAAGGATATAGGGGGCATTGTGTGTTGGGCATCTGGAATGGTTTGGGAGAGGGCCATTCTTCATTGTCAGTTATGAGTGCATTGGAAGCAAAGTATGAAGCCAGGAGATTGGCTTTTTCTGTGGGTGATGATGCAATAGAGCTATCTGGGTATGATAGGGGGTGGAAATAGTGTTGGGCAGAAGTTACAACCAATTGCTTTGGTGAGAGACCAAAAGGAAATTGTACTTTTATGTTATCGCTTTTAAAAGTGACTTTACCAACCTTCTGTTCCAAATGAAAGTACACAATAATTCTTGAGGGACTGAAGAGCTCTAAATGAACTATAAGTATTGTGAGCATTAAAAAAAAAATGCTTCCTCTATACTTCAGCCATAGCAAGTGCTATTGCACCACATATAGCAAACCAAAACACATATGATGCCTACAGCATAAAGCAAAGATTGTGGCAACAAAGCTGAGCAATGACAGAGTGCTTCAAGTCATGATGGTGCAGACAGACCACTTAAAGTGCCACAGATGCAAGCTGGATATTACAGAAAAGAAAAATTATTACCAGAAAATAAAAAAGTGTAATGTCATCCCGAATTGAGTCTATTTCTGATTGCATCTGATTTTGAATTTCCATTCAAAATCAGATGTAATGTTAAATGATGACATTTGCAAACTTGCCGAACAATGCTAACGTGGACCCCAGAAAAATTGTCAGTTGTTACTGCTTTGGGTCCACAAATAGACAGAGAGATACATGAATTTGTGCTTTGTAAAAATGAACACCAGATGGGAATAACAAGACAAAAGGCAATTCCCCCTCCCTTTCCCCACTGTGTGTACAAGCCAAATCAAACCAGATCATGCTATGGACAGGGGGAAAAAGGTTGAAGAATATAGCAATAAATGAAAGAAAAATGCAAAATGGAAGCAAAGCATGGACAATCAACTATAAAAAGGAATACTAGTGCAGAAATCAAATTCCACTAATAGCCAATGTAGAAATCTGAACTCAAATATTGCATAGGGAATGTGTGGGACCCATGAAATCCACAGCAAACTTCACAGAACCATCCAAATCAATTTCACAAATATACATGGTCTCAGTTCTAATCTTAATGATGTTTACTTCCATCTCCAGTCTGCAACATCTCACCTACTTTTTTTTTTTTTTTTTTTTTTTTTTTTTTTTTTTTAACAAACTCAAATCTTCCTCTTTGAGCACTACTCATCTCAGCTTCTCCGATTACATACTTTGACTCCCTTTACCTCAGAGGTGAAGAAGTTTATGCATATTTTCACTCCAGCATACTATGCCAAAGAGTATCCAACCTTAGAATCTCCTGATTCCGACTTCCTTTAACTGGAAACCATTCTACCACATTCTATCAAATTCATCTCCTGTCTCTACCACTTTCCTAATGCCAACAACCATTCCAAATTTTTGATTTCCATTCCCTAAAATGTCAACTTTCTTCAACTTTTCCTTACTGTGAAGTCTTCTTCCTTAGAGACTTCAATGCTTGCAACATCTAGTTTATTATAATGAATTTCTTTTAAGCATAAGAATGGATGCAATGAGATCTAGTGGGACTTTTTTCATGTTATAGCAAATTTATTAGAATGGCATTTGCTATAGTAGAGTTGACTGACAAAAGTTATTAATAATAATATTAAAAATCATTTAATAATTCTTTATAACTAACAGAGTAATAACATGTCTTCATAAATAAAGTATATGATTAAAAAAAATTCTAAAAATACCTTTAAACTCTCTTTGAGTGCTAGTTTCTAACTGTTGTGTCTGTGCAACTGTTTTGAGCAATTCTTGAATCACAACTCTATCATATATTCCAACATCACTGAAAAAATACAAATCAAAATGTTGAAACTAATAAAAGTAACCATGCTGAAAAAATAAACAAAATTAATTAGAAATTATAAATACACTCGGGTCTCTTTTTATGCAGTGCACGCCCACAGATACGAGCCCTTTCGACACTTCTGCACATTTCAACAGAAGGAGAATCCATTCTGATAATAGGGTAATCCAGCGTTTCCCAAACTTTTCCTACAACGGAAACACTTCACAAATCCTGAAATTTTCATAGAACACCTTGGTTATTTTGTAATGCATTCATTAATAATTAATTGTTAATTTTGCTGATTTTTTATTATTAATTAATAACTGATCATTAATTATTAATTAATAATTAATTAAATTTGGCCCAATGGAGAATAAAAGCACCAAAGAAATTGCTTTTCTTTTAAGAAATAGCTTAGCAAAAGGAGAGGGATATACGGTGATTGGTAAACATTTTAATTTAGGCGAATCGACTATAAGAGCAATTAAAAAGAATGAAGTCACAAATTATCATCGTACTCAAGAGATGCTTTATTAGAAAGCATGAAACGAGCGCTCGTAATTTGGATTGAAGAATTAACTCAAAGAAGAATTCCTATAAGTGGTTATTTAATTAAACAAAAAGCTCTTCGGTTTTTATGAACAGATGAAGCAATTGGAGCCATCTACTTCCGCTTCCCAGGCTGATAAAGAATTTTGGGCTAGCAAAGGATCATAAACCGGGTTTTTAAAATGGAATGCACTTCATAACGTGAAGATTACAGACGAAGTTGCAGCAACAGATGAAGCAGCAGTCAAAAATTTTCAAGAGAAGTTAACCAAAATTATTGAAGATGGTGGATATTGTCCCGATCAAGTGTTTAACGCTGATGAAACAGGATTGTTTTGGAAGAAAATGCCAGTCAAATGTACATCGCAAAGTCTGAGGAAAAAGCAAGCAAAGATCGAGTAACATTGTTACTTTGTAGCAATGCATCAGGAGATCGAATGTTGAAACCCCTCCTAGTAAATCGATTTCTAAGATCATGTGCTCTAAAAGGCAAAGATCTAAAACAGCTGCCTGTACATTGAATGGCTAATACAAAGGCCTGGGTAACAACTGCTGTATTTACTGAATGATTCAATAATTGTTTTGTACCAGAAGTGGAAACATACATGAAGCAAAAAGCTCTTGATTTTAAAGTTGTATTAATTGTTGACAATGCATTAAGTCATCCGCATGTGCAGGTAGTGTTTTTTCCACCCAATACAACAAGCATCATTCAGACATTAGATCAAGGCATAATTGCTACTTTTAAAACATATTACGTTAAGCACACTTTATCAGTTAAGACTCCAACATTATCAGATCTTATATTTCTATCGTCTAAGGCACTTTGTACCGTATCAATCCACCTATATCTTGGTCTTCCTCTGGGTCGTTTTCCTGCCAACCTGGCAGAGAACACTTGTTTTGCTAATCTTTCATCCCCCATTCTGTTTAAGTGACCATACTTAACTGTTTTAGCATTTTAAAAGAAAATAAGCTTACACCATGTTATGGTAGGAGATTCTGAATAGAATGAAAGGCCTTTATTTCACTTCATCTAGATATACAGAACAGTAATGAAACTATGGGAAAGGAAGAACATTAGGTCACACAGAAGTCATCTCATTCCATTTAGCAAATCTAATGCCGAAGATTCTGAAGTACCATCAAAATCTTTGGCTTCAGAACAAGGAAATGATGGCATCCCTAGTTGTAAATCAAATTAAAATACAGATGAAATCTCATCTGAAATTTAACACCTATCCAATACTTTTTGTTGTTAGGAACAACAAAGGGCATTCAAAATAATAATAGTTTTTAGATGCATATTCAAAACAGGTTTAAGTTTACATTATGGAATTCTGTATTTAAAAGATTAAATCAAACAATTAGAAAATGTAAATATATAATTTGATTTGGAAGATTTAACTGTTCTTAATAAGTCAATATATTTATGTTCGTATTTACTGTTAATATATTCATCAAATTCAAAATTACTTTACAGCACTAGATTAAATATTGTTAACAAATTTAGAACAATTCCAGTTAGATTTCTACTTCCTACATCAGGTTTTTGGTCAGCCCCATGAGACCTTTAAAAGGGTCCTACTCTTTGATTTTTAGTGCTTTCATTTGACCCACTAAGTCCTTATCATAAACCTTCCCTTACATTACAGTTTATGTATTATCATACTTTACAAAATATCATAAAGAACTCTGTAAATAAACTTTTTAAAGAATTAGAAACCAAAGAAGTTACTATAACCTGGTTTGGTTCTTTACTGTTTCTATGTGTGTATAACTTGAGAAATATACGAGCCTCCATAGCTCAGTCGATATAGACAAAGCCTTTTTGTTGGAAAGATCAGGGTTTGATTCCCATCTATGATGTGAGGAACCTTCATCTGGTCTCTTTCGACAAAAGGTAAGTTAGCCGGTCTCATTTGGAGGTAGGGGTTGTTTTTTAAGCCGGAAACTTGGATTTTTTGTCCCCATGAACGCAAGCATTTACAGGGATAGGACACTCTGGGAGGCATAGAGCTAACCACCTTATCCTCAAATTACAGTTGCGAAGTCCAATAGTTGGAAGGTCGTGGGTGCTTAAGTGCCTGTAGGGCCACTGATGATGATGATAACTTGGAATATACTGTTATTACTCACTTTTAATTCAAACTTCACTCTCTTTTCTTCTCTTCCACTCATGATAGGCTGAGTTCCTCAAAGACAAAATTTTGCCATTTCTTTCTGTTTGCTGTTTTTTTATGAAGTTCTATTATGGAGTTTAAGTGGGCGCTTTCTTTAATGATGTCAATCCATTTCTTTCTTGATCTTCCTCTGCTGGGCTGTCCTTTAATTCTGCCACTTATGTTTCTTTAAAGTTAAGTTCTTCTCTGACTTTTTCATTTGTTGTTCTTTCTGTCCAGTTTATTCTATCGATTTTTCTTAGGCATTTCATTTCAAAAACATTGAGTTCATCCATTTCTTTTTTTCTTAAGATCTAGAATTCTAAGTTTTAGATTACTATGGGAATTATCATTGTTTTATATATCTTCAAATTTGAGTTTTTTTGCTTAATCTTTTATTGTTCCATATTTTTTTTTAGTCTGCCCATTGTTATCCATCCATTACTGATTCTGTATTTGATGGTTTCAAAATAGTCTAGATCTTCAGTGATCATTGATCCTAGGTAATCGAATTGCTTTACTTGTTCTATATTATGGTTTCCTATTTTCATTTGGATTGCTTACCTTTTTCTTCCTATTACCATTAGTTTTGTTTTACTAAAATTGATTTTCATATCATATTTGCTACATGTTTGATGCAGCTTGGTCAGGATATTTTCTAATTTTTCTTGGCTGTCTATAGTGATAACTATGTTGTCAGCATAGTTTAAATGTGTTATATTTCTTCCATTTACGGTTATGCTTTCACACATCTGCAGTCTTTCATCTACAAATTTCACTATATAAACAATACTTAAAAACAGTATTCAAAAAAAATCAATTTCCTTCAAAATACCATCCAAATAATTCTCAGAATATTACTTTTTTTGTAAAATGAAGGATATAATGAACATACACAATATTAGAAATTCAAAATGAATATAAATTTTCTTGAGTGGAAAAACTTATCCAAACAAGCAACTCTGATTCTACATACCTTGGATTCATCTCAATGTGATAGTTGCTAGCAATAGTAACAATTTCCACTTTTCTATTGGATGGGGTAGTAAATACTTGGTGTTCAATTCTCAATTTTTCTACCCCAGGTCCATATAATTCTCTCAATAAGCACATTATCCTAGTCTTCTTGCCTGCTCCAGATGGGCCATATACTAATAAATGAGGAAAGTCTCCTCCTTGAACCTATAAATTAGGAGTTCACAAATAATTTTTATTTCGATATAAGAAGAGAAGTAAAATATATCTAAGTGAAAAGTGTTCACTAAAAAATAGTTCAGACCAACTGAGACATAAGAAAATTCTAACATAAGCAAAAATATGCATTGATGTTTCACTGCTGCTTTTCCTTCTTTGCTGTGTTTTTTTTTTTTTTTAATGTATTAAATAGAGAGTGAGGGTCCTATCTTGAAACTGCTTATCATGACTGTTTACTGTGACATATGCATTATTGCGATTTTATTTTTTGAAATGTATTTAAAAAAATGCAATCAAATCTGCTTGACCAAGATTTTCAATGCCTGCGACTTTTTCACCCCTTCCAGTTCAAACAAGTAAAATATGATAACCCATTAGAGACAAGTACTCTTATGAGTAGAACCAAGATGTCATACCATAAAATAAGTACTTAACAGAAATGCACATTCAATGTATTCTGTCTCGCATACCTAATTTTAACACACTTTTTTTGCATATCAATGTATTAAAGATTTGTTCGATTTCCAGTTAGAAAGAAAAAATCTTAATATTTTCATCTGGTCTCATGTAATATAAACAAGATATATCGTGTAGCATAAAAGTGAAAAAGAGGCGTAATGAAAACATTCATGGTCATGTTGCACATTACTCTCAGTCAAGAGGTTGCTCTCAGAGTACAAATATATTGTACTACCAAAAAGATCCAGATGTCCGCATATCCAAACTTTAATATTAAAGGCATTAATATGGAGTTCATCCATCCTTTGCTGCTAAGCCATCCGAGTCTTCTGGGATGTCTTCACTCTTCTGGGAAGGCTTTCCACTAGATTTTGTATATGGCTGCAGTGATTCCCTTCCATTCTTCCATAAGAGCATTAGTAAGGTCAGTTATTCACCGATGTAAGACAATTTGGCCTGAATCACAGTCACATTCCAATTCATCTCACAGGTGTTCAATGGGGGGTTGAGAACAGGACTCTGTGCAGACTAGTCAAGTTCTTCAGCACCCATCTTATTGAATCATTCATGCACAGACATCACTTTGTGAATGAGGACATTGCCGTGCTGATACAGGAAAAAACATTCACCAACTGTTGCCATAAAATAGGAAGCATAGAATTGTCTAGAATGTTATTAGCCACAGCATTAAGATTTTCCATCACTGGAACTAGAACACTCTGTCAAAACTATGAACAACAGTCCCAGTCCATGATGCTACTACCACCAAACTTCACATATTTGGCACAACTCATTCATGCAGGTAACATTCTCCTGTCTCTCTATCTGACTGATATATGTTTCATCACATCAGAGAATGCGATTGCATTGCTCCAGTGTCCAACAGCAGTGAGCTTTACACTGCTCCACCCAATGCATGGCACTGTCCTCAATGATGTTAGGATGGTGTAGTGTGTAGCTACACTGCTATAGAAACCCATGTTCTTCAGCTCCAGACAAACAGTTGTGGTATTGGAGTTGCTTGTGGAAACATGTCAGAACTCAGCATCAGCAGCAAGTGTTTTAACCAAGAACATGAGATTTTTTTTTGCACCACCTGCTTCAGCACTTGCCGGTGGTACCATTCTGTGATTTTATGTAGCCTAGTAGGTTGTGGTGTGCTGTTGTTGCTCCTAGGAATTTCCTTCATAATAACATCACTTACAGTTGACCAGGACAGTTGCACTGGCCAGAAATTTCCTGACCTCATTTGCTGCAAAGGGTGGCATTCTATTACAATGCCAATCAAAAGTAATGAGCTCTTTAATATCACCCAGTTTCCTATTACTCATAATGTTTGTCTATAAAGATTGCAAGACCGTGTGCTTCATTTTATATCTATATGTGCCATGGTTGTGATGTATATAGACATATCCACTACTATGAAAGGGTTTCTAGATATTTTTCATCAGATAGTGTAGCTATCTGTCATGGTCAACTGTAAAAGACATTATCATTAATAATGACTTGCAAAGCATGCTTAAAGTTCCATGAAAGAGTTGTTAAGAAGGAAAAGAAAATGAAGTAGTTTGCAGATAGATGTGAAAAAGTAGGTTGGCAGAAATAATTTGAGACGGCAAGACCATATTTTGTGATCTGAAAAAAAGATCAAAATGGCACATTTGAATTTAAAGATGATCTAGGTATTTTATGAACATAACCAGGATCAAATCAACAACAAGGACAAGGCATGGAGAGGCAACAATCAGTGTAGCTAACAAACTGTAGAAAATTTTGAAGAACTTGTTCAAGATTATTCACTTTTCTAAGTATCCAACTTTGACAAACCTTGTCTCCTCTGGAAAAAAGATGCCAAAAAAAAAAAAAAAAAAAAAAACGAATTATGAAAATAAACGGAATCTGGCAGGACACAAGGCACTGCAATATCATCTAATGTGTGTTGGGATCAAATGGCTCAGAAAACTTCAAAATGAAACCACTCCTTATTCCAAGAACCTCAGAACATCAATGAATGCATCTTAATTCCCAGTAATTTTTTAAGAGTATTAATCGAATGACATGGATGACCTGTGAAAATTTTTTCAGATTGGCTTGTGAATTACTTTATGCCAGCAAGAAGGCTAGCTATATCTTCTCACTAAGAACTCTATGAAGAAGTCCCTCCTATTTTTCAATAATGCAGCAGATCGTAGGATTCCTCAGGATGCACTATGAGTGAAAAATCTAATTCTCATTATCTTCTTGACAGCATTCATTCTCAACTTCAAAGAATGCCCTTTTCCCACCTTATACAAAATGAAATATTCCTGTATAATCCTTTCAGAAGTTTGTAAGTCTCAATCATATCACCTCCCTTTCTCATCTTTGAAAGTGTCTGCAATCCACAAATTCTCAGTGTCTCCAATCTCCATACTCTGTATTCCACAATCCTGATATCATTTTTACAACTCTCCTTTGCATCAGAAACCAAGAGACAAGACCAGGCCTGCACATAATAGTCCAAGCGAAGTCTTATCCCTTTACAAAGCAAGGCCTAGTAAAGAGGCAAAATGACTTATCTTTACATATATGTCAAAGCCATTTCAGAATTGCAATTGTATTTGTAATTTTTGTATATAGTATTTGAACTTCAACTTCCTATCTACTAAAACTCCAAGATCCCTAGCCTGATCAGTTTCTTCTAGCATAATTTCCCCAATATAATATGAAATCAGATATCTGATCGTACCAAAGTGCATGACAACATTGAACTGACAGCCATTTCTCCATGCCTACAATTCCAGCCTATTCAAATCTTTCCAATGTCATTAATGTACAGATTGAATAACAATGGACCAAGGACTGATCCTTGTGGTACACCACTGGTCACCTTAAATCTTGCAGACTCACATCCTACATATACTAAAGTTTGATATGTCAGCCATCCATGTCAATATTTTATAATCCTATTTCATATTTTCCAGTTTATGCAACAGTCTTCCATGCTATATTGTGTCAAAAGCATTAACAAAAATCCAAAAGTATGATGGCGTATCCATTCCCCTTCTCTAATTCAATGGTAATATTATAATAGAATGTTACAATTTACTAAGAGAAGCTCATACATGACCTTCTCTTAGTAAATTGTTGAGTTCCTGTGACCATTTTGCAAGAGTATATCATCCAAGTGAAGATATTATGTCAGAGGTGACAGGGACTGATGTGAGAACAGAGGTTGATGAATTAGAGATACTTAGGATATTGCAGAATCTGAATGCAAATACAGCTGTGGGAGTCAATGGGATACTGGCTCACATTTTAAGAGAATATGCAGGGGAACTGATGATGCCTTTGACTGGGCTGTTTAATTTAAGTCTCAGTTCTGGCAAAGTCTCAAGAGAGTGGAAGGAGAGCAAAATAATTCCTTTGCATAAAGGAGGATCAAAGTCTGTGGTAGCAAATTATAGACCAGTTAGTATTTTAGCAGTGGTGGTAAAAGTACTGGAAAAGTTGTCAAAAAGATAATTCAGGAATGGATGGATAAGAATATGATATATGAGGGGGCAGCATGGCTTTGTGGAGGGTAGGTAATGCCTTAATAATCTATTAACTTTTTTATAATAGGGTGACAGTTGAGTTAGATAAATGGTTACACAATGATACTGCTGGATTTTGCAAAGGCATTAAACAGGATATCACATGGACTCTGTTATACAAAATGCAACAAATGGGGATACTAAAAAGCAGTAAATGGAGCAGCAGAATCCAGGTGACTTGTGTGCTGTGAGGTTCAATGCCAGAACCACTACTGTTTACTTTGTACATAAATGATATAGGAAATATTCAGTGTTTGCAGATGATGCCAAGTTGGGTAAGAGTAATAGTTAATCAAGGTAATGTAGAGAGTTTGCAGGAATAAATACACCAACCAAAACGAATAAATACACCAACAGTATAGGCAAATGGATGTCAATTTAATGTGGAAAAGTGTCAAGTTATACATTTTGGAATACAAATATTAGCGGTGTACCATATTCAGGGAACTGTACTCCAGGAAACTGATGAAGCCAGGGATTTCAGGAGTGGTGGTAGTAGTAGCAGTAGAGAGAGAGTTGAAGTTTAGAAGGTGTATTGTTAAAGTAGCCAGGATAGCTCACAGGATTACTTGGTTATTGAAGAATACACTAACAAGCAGGGTTAAGGAGTTATCATTCCTCTTTATAAAACCTTAATATGACCACATCTGGATTACTGTTTTCAGGTTTGGTCACCTGGCTTTCTTTGGGATGAGGAAATGGTGGAGAGAATCCAGCATCAAGTGATCAAGATAGTCAGTGGTCTGCTTCTTGTGAGAATAGATTGAGAGTTTGTGGATTTCAAAAGTTGATTGATAGGATAGAGACATTTAAGTTACTTAAAGGATTTTATAGAAATTATGCAGGGGATATATTTCAGCAGAATAAGAGGTCATCCTTGGAAGTTGGACAAGAGCGTGGTCAGCAAGAGCGTGAGGACTTTTTGCTTGGAGAGTGAATAATGAATGGAATGGGTTGCCTGAGTCTGTTGCGACTGTCTGTTAATGATTTCAATAAGAAGTACAGTCGGGTCTCTTTTTATGCAGTAGATAAGTTCCACAGAAAACCGCATATAAAAAATCACACAAAAAGGCCAAACTTATGTTGAAAAATTAGGGATACGTTCCATAATTTTCTAAAACCGCATAAAACTGAAAGAATGAATTAAAATAAACCTAAAATCACATAAAAAAAGTTTATGAAAATTCAGGAAAATAAGAATGCCTAAGTTTGTTTCAAAGCTTTATTCATTTAATTTCATTGAAAAGTAACAATTTTTACATATTTTTTTATATTTTGTCATCAGAATTATCATCGCTATTAGACAATATTCGGCAACATTTGCGAACTGGTGCAAAATCACTTTTATCACCAGAAGAGATAGTCAGCACATCAGATCTGTATGATAAAGGCAATGGTTCTTCACAAACAGAATTAGCTTCAACCTCGTTCGGTGCTGATTTTTTTCTTCTGACAATGTAATCAGTGATTAAACTTTGCAATGATGATTTCACTAATTTTTTATATAGCTCGCGATATCCAGACATACAGTTCTTCAGCTCATGTTGGAATTTAAAGGCTCGTTCAGAATTTGTGTCATTAACAAGAAAATGATTTTCCAATTTATTGCACAGTTCAAGACCTTCTCGAATTATATTTGCAGTGAGGAGGAGAGGTTTTTCTTCCGCTTCGCTATCATTTTCTGGATCTTCGACGATATCTAAAGTTAATCGATATCCAATAATATCGTCACTTAAGCCATTATCCACAATGCTTGTTTCGAAACCGTAGTGCCGTGATTTTTTAAAAGTAATAGGCCTACAGATTTAAATTTTAATATGAATAAGAGACAAGGGACTTTGTTTAATTTTGGTGTTAAGAAACCTCTTATTGAAGGTGTTTGTGAATCAACAGATAGTGATTCATCCACCTCCAGCCTACAAAGCAATCTCCAGGATGTACAAAGGGAGGAGAAAACTATCAGCACACAGGAGAAAAAGTCTGCATTCACTCGTAAGTACTTATAATATTATAAATTTTTGGTGATCAGAATGGGATATGTCAATGAAAATCAGCACAAATTAATTTAATGTTTATGTTTAATTAATTATGAATTAACGATCAATTATTAATTAATAATAATAAATCAGCTAAATTAACAATTAATTATTAATTAATATATTACAAAATAACCAAGGTGTTCCATGAAAATTTCAGGATTTGTGAAGTGTTCCGTCGTAGGAAAAGTTTGGGAAACGCTGGATTACCCTATTATCGAATGGATTCTCCTTCTGTTGACATGCGCAGAAGTGTCGAAGGGTCTCGTATCTGTGGGCATACTATACCACATAACTTAAAATCCACATAAAAAGAGACCCGAGTGTATAATAGATATTTTGTTGATAGTTTGGGTCTCCCACAATTAGTCTTAGGACTCCATGGAGGTGCCAGTGCAATAAAATCCATGCTATTCATTGCCAAGTACAGATTCTCTGTTGACCTATTTCTGTATATTAGCCCTAAACAACTTTTCCAAAATCTTCACTACCACGCCCGATACTGATAGGTTGATAGTGGAGGATACATCATTCTTTTCACCACCTAATGTGCAATGGGATTACCATACTCTGAGCAATGCCCACTCCTGTGGAATCTTCGCAGTAGCTGTACAGAGACTCAAATTATATAGCTTAGTCAAAGGAATAGCCAGTTCGGCTGAACACTCTACTCATTCAGCACCCATGCTGATATTCCATCAGTCAATTCTTTTTGAATTTGTGCAAGAGCTCTAGTACCTCCTTATACACCTAAGTTTTTGCGTCCAATGAAGAGGTTGCAGTGAGCTCACTGTTGCATACACCTGATTAATAGCATTTAGAAAAATTGGCACTCATTAGCTAAACAATCCCTTCTGTATGTCATCTGTATGCAGGTGACAAATGTAAAAGATGCTAAACAATCTCCTCTGCATCTGTCATCTGCATTGTCATTATTCTTCATTCAATATAAAGCAATATTAAACAATTTTACTGAAGAAAACTGGTCACTGCTCATTGACTGTGAAATTATCTTAAGTATTTTTTTTTAGTTACAATTAATCACAGTTAGTCGAAACCCACTGTACATAATTTTTTCCCCTTATACTAATGAATCAACACAAACTACTATTTTGTAACTGCTTTCTCGTGTACTCCATTCTCATTCACACACAAAAGGCCACAAGGCATATAGCACATTAGTGCCACGTGTGGGTAAGAGAAAAAGGCGGAATCTGTTTGTATTTTGTTGGAACAGCTGAAAGTTGTAACCTGCTCTGGGATAGGCAAAGTGGGGAAGGCTATTCCAAAAAACAGAAGCTGATGGAATGGAAGAGGAGGTAATGAAGTTAGTTCAGTGCATTTCAAGATAGACTATGAAAGGGGTGTTGCTTAGCAGTAGCTCTTGTCCTAATGATTTTGGAGAAAAGTGGAGGAATCATGGTGGCCAATTCAACAGAGAACATGTCGAAGTAAAGGGAGAATGTGTTGAAAAGTGACACAGTTGTTTTCTTTGTAGAAGAGGCATAAGGCAGAAAGTGAATGTCTGTGAGAGAGAGACTGAAGTGGATATGTGAAAGAGAGTTCATTAATTAGCTGCATTGCCCTCTTCTGGGTAGAATCAAGCAATCTTAGAGGATTTTCGTGCACCACTCCAAATATGGGGGCAATATAACTTAGGTGCATTTGGGATTTGTATAGAGTCAGCAGCTGTGAAGTAATATCTTGTGTGAAAAAGTACACCAAGTTTTTTGGCAGCTGCAGAAGCTATAGCTGAAATGTGTACGTGCCAGGAAATATCAGAGGTATAATCAGTCCAAGAAGGGAAATTTGATAGTGTTTGAATATCAGTATGATTGAAGGTAAAGGGGGGGGGGGGATTGCAAGTCAGACAGGACTGAGGTTGGTGGCATTGAAGTTTATAAGGTTGCCCTTTCAGGCCACTGGTCGTGGTGGATCTTGAGGATTCTAATACTTGAGCAGTCCAAGGTTTGTCAAATCGAAAGGAGAAATGGAGTATGCTGTCATTGGCAAAACTATGGATAGGATTGGAAGCCTGTGAGAGCAGGTCATCTATATGTAAGAGAAACAGAACAGGTGAAAGAACAGAACTCTGGAGTACTCCTGCATTGGTGGGGAAATCTGAAGCGAGACATGCAGTGAGCAACCAATGAGAAAGTCGGCAATCCAGCTACAGTGTGTGGAAGGCAGACCATAGGATAGCAGTTTGCTAAGTAGGCCCTATGCCAAACCCGATCAAATGCCTTTGAAATGTTGAAAGCAACCTGGTGATTTTCCAAATTTTTCCATGGCATGAGTGCAGAAGTAGGTAGAGTGCAGATGAAAGCAAGAACAGCTGAAGATTGCAAGTGACAGATTCCATACTGCTGGTCACTGATTAGTCGATGGGTATTTAGGCGGTTCAAGAGTTGGTTGTTGAAGACCTTTTCCATAATTTTAGAGAGAACAGAAGTGAGAGGAATTAGACAGTAGTTTGACTTTTATCACATTTCTTTGGGATGGGCTGCCTGTTTCCATGTTACAGAGTAGATGCCAGTTGAAGAGGATAGAATTCTTCAGATTTCTTTCTGGCAGAAGCCTATGAATGACATGGAGAAAGCCATTTTTGGTAGAGTGGAGGGAACTTTCAAATCTGGATTGTACTGTAGCTATCCAATCTAAAGACAAGAATAACTTACTACTGTTACTCTTCTCTTCCAGTTCCTGCATTGATTACATACTGGAAGAGAAGAGTAACGGTAGTAAGTCATTTTTGTCTTTAGATGAGATAGCTACAGTACAACCCAGATGTGAAAATGGTGGTAACCTGGGTGGCCAAAAGTTGCACCATTGGCCTTGGCAAGGGACCAGAATGACCTTTGAGCAAGAGGCAAGTTTGCAGCATTTGGCCTTTTCAAAGCCTATTTGGATTTGGTGATGATTCCTGACAGTTGTTGTGAACTTTAGTATAGGCAGAGTGAGCAGCAAGAGTTTTGTTCTTGAGGCCATTCATGGAATGCAGATGTTTTTTCTTTTACTGCATTGACACACTTTTTTTTTTTTTTTGAGAACCAAGGCTTGGATGGTGGCTGAGAATTTGGAGTTGAATGGTATACAGCTGATAATCTTTTCAACTCAAAATGCATAACCTTACACTTTGCCACATTAAACTGACATCCATTTTCCTTTGCCCAGTCTGCCAATCTATCCAAATCATCCTGCAAAATTTTGACATCTGTATTAACTATAGTTCCACCCAAGTTTGCATCACTGGCAAATAACAGAATAACTTTCCTATATCATTAATGTAACAAATTAAACAGTAGAGGTTCTAGAATAGAACCCTACAGAACACCACTAGTCACAGAACTTCTTCTGGCCTCCACTCCTGAATAAACTACTCTCTCATATTTCTCCATCAACCACCCTCCTATCCATCTCAACTACCCTATATCCATGTCCTGCAATTTATTGATTAGAATTCCATGTGGTATCCTGGTCCAGCAGTATCACTGTAAACCCATACCTTTATCCATATATCCAGCTGTCAATGTACTTTAAAACGAGAGAAAGTTACTGAGGCATGACCTGCCCTTCACCAAACTATGTGACCCCCCCCCCATAAAGTATCCCATTTACATCTACCCATTCCTGTATTTCTCTTGATAACTCCTGATATGCTGATCGGCTGGTAATTTGATACATCAGTCTTGAGTCTCATTTATGCAATGGAACTATTTTCCCCTCTTTCCACTCCCTCAAGACTAACCCAGAGCTGCGACTTATATTAAATAATATGGTCAATGGTACTGACAATTCTCTCACTGTTTCACGTAAAACTCAAGTTGGCCTACCATCTAATATTACCCACAGCTGTATTCACATTAAGGTTTTGTAATATGCTATGCACCTCCATTTCATTTACCTGAGTCTCCATATAAGCCTTTGACTCGCATTCCTACAATATCACCACCTATACTCTGTTTCAGGTTATCTTGGAAGTAATGGAATAAGCTACATTTCCTGCTTTTCTTACCATTTGTACTATAGGCTTACACACTGCATAAAATAGTTCCCTAAATTTTTTTACATTATCACATCATGTGGTACTTTGTATATAATTATTTTAGTACTTCCTTACTTGCCAATAATAGAATTATATATTTCATATCATTAAATTGTTATAGGGAACTTATTTTTGGAAAATGCAATTATCTATCACATGGTCTCTGACAACCGCCACCACAGTAACAGCGAACTAATATCCCGCTACCTTTGGAAGCAGTATGGCCTGTAGTATATTTCTTTACTTCCAAGATAACCCGAAAAAGAGAATAGTTGCAAAGTGTTCAATTTAGTGATTCTACTATTTTGACTGATTAGGTTGCCTTCCTGCCATCAGGATTCATTAAAATCATTCTTCCATATACATTCTTTCATTTACTTGCAGCATATCAAAAGAAATGTTTTGGATTATCTTTAGCCTGATTTGCTAACTTCTTTTCATACTCTGCATTTGCCTTTCTTACCACACTAGTTACCGTTCTGGTCACCTTTCTCCTTAAATTCCCTCAACAATTGTTTTTTTTTTTTTTTTTGCAGCTTAATTTTTTTGCAGCATTTAACTCCCACTTGAGTTACTCTCCTGTCAGATGATATAGACAAAGTCCTTTGGTCGGAAAGACGTGGGTTTGATTTCATCCATGACATGAGGAACTTTTATCTGGTCTTCGACTAAAGGTGAGTTTGCCAGTCTCATACGGAGGTAGGGGATTTTTTCACCTGGAAACTCGTTTTTTTTTGCCTGCCAGAACAGGCACACTGGTCCCATGAACACACGTGGATCTACGGTCATGAATACTTGCCCCTAGGGGATGCAGCAAAGGAGTGATGAGTCAGCTGCATTAATTTGTCTTAAGCCCCTCATTGGGAAGGGGGGGGGGGAGACTCAACCCATCACAAGGGACTGATGAGGAGAGGAGAGAGAGAGAGGACTCTAGGTATGCAGTGTGCCATTACCTCCCTCACTCTTTTACCACTTCCCATGCACTACCAACATCCAGCCCTTTCAGTTTTACCTGCCATGACACCAATCCAAGCAATCTCCTAAGCTTGTACTACTTACCAGCTTTGTAATTCCACACATTTAACCACCTCCGGGTCAAGACCATATGATCACTCTCACAAATTGGTCGTAACATGGTCACATTAGTTATAGACAAATTCTCAGATGCAATTACTAGATCAAGCATTCTCAAACCACTAGCATATTCCATAACATGCTGTCTCAGGTAATCATCCCTTAGTAACTGCATAAATTCCATTTCCTTCCTCTCATCCTTCCAATCTATGTTCCCATAGTTGAAATCCCCCATATTAATTACCTGTCCTCCACTCACTGAGTCTATTTGCTGATGCATACTATCTCCATCTTTTCCATCCCCTGATCTATAGCAGCATCCAACTGTATATTTTATTCTGCTGGCCTCTATCTCACACCAGATAACCTCAAATGTGCAATTTTCACTGTCCTGCAGTTGAACTTCTACTCTCTTTGGTTCATTGGCTATCATCAATAACACTCCCTTCATTCTTTTTTCTGTCCTCCCTGAACACACTATACCCTTCACATTCTATCACACTAACTATATCATCTTCTGTTAGCCACGTCTCACTAATGCCAATAACCTTTGGCCAAGATGGACTAACCAATGCCAAAAATTCCTCCTGCTTGTTCTGAATGCTCCTGGCATTAGTGTACATAAGTGCAAAAGTTTCTTAGGCCCACAACTATCCTGCCACTTTATACTAATTATCCTATTCTGGTTTGTTACCAGTAGTATTACCTTAGGCATATTATACACATTCTTACACTCAACTGCCCCACTGATGTCTGTGTATCCACTCAACAGCCGCCTCCTCTTAAAGCTCTAGTTTCCCTGATTCTGCACATCCACTCTAGCTTCATTTAACAATACTTTTTCCAGTCTCCAAACACTAAATCCATTCAGATGCAAGCCATCCTTTTTGTATATGTCCTTTCACCTCAAACTCACTTCACAAACTCCACACTACTCCTCTTGCATAACATATGCATCGAGTCATTCACTATTATGGCCCTCCTCCTCAGCTCTACTCTGTCATATCACGGCAACAGACTCACTAACTTAACTCTCTCACTCTTTTCTTTTGCTACTTCCAGTAATTCTTTCATGTCCTCTGTCATGTCATAATTTTCTCCTTTCAAATCATTCATTCCAGCCAGTACAGCCTACTCTTTTGTCCTCTAATAGCATCATTAATTTTCGCATCCAGAAAGTTTAGCAGGAAGAATGGTATTTACTTACAGAGGCAAAGTTACTTTATGAAAAGAAAAAAAAAAACATTCCATAGTATCAGAATTATTTGCTCTTATGATTATTTTTTTTTTGTGTACAGTAAAACCTCGATATAACGGACTAATTCAGGTGAGGGGGGGGGGGGTTCCGTTAAATCCGAAAGTCCATTATATAATAAAATAGATTTTCCGAATGTATTGGCTGGCATGCATTAAAACTGCCACAGAAAGTCACACCACGCGACAAAAGAACCAATTACAGCACAATTGGTGTGATCACGTGCTAATCATTCGCCGAACATGTTTTTTGAGGGGTGACTCATTTATGTCGGCTAAATTACTACAGTGTTTTTCCAACATGATGGCCTATTTGTCAAAATTTGTTAAAAATAACAGAAATTAATAACAAAATATAACTTGTTAATTTAATTATAAGCAAATTTTGGTTAAAAGCATTTTAAAATTAACAGGGTGTTAATTTTCACATGTGACATACAGACCGCAATTTTGTCCGTTAAATCGAATGTTTACTGTAATATATAATATTAGGTCTTTTTCTGGTTTTCTTTGCTTGTTTCCTTTTTTGGAAAATTCGCTTATGTTTTCAATTTTGTAACAGAATGATTTCTAGAATGATTTGAGAATAATCAGGAGCCTGTGTAGCTCAGTGGATGCGGCGTTTGCCAACCACGGCGCTTGGCCGCACGAAGGAAGACTTGGTTTCGAGTCTAGTGCAACTAGAGGAAATTTTTTCTAAGCCTTTTTTCGACCGGTTCCCGAGTTAGTCGATCTCTGGCACGGCAAGCAGGTTTTTCCTCCCGGAAACTCTGGTTTTTCGTCCTGTAAACTCGAGAAAATCGACCGTAGAACCCACATTATTTCAGACATTAAATATATTGTGTTAGGGTTAGGGACCACGAGATGGCGGCACATTTGAGCCGTCTCTCTTCACTGAGTACCGCTTAATTAGTGATAGCCTTGGGCCATTCATCTCTGATTGGTACCAGTGGAGATTGAACTGCCCACTCAGTCTCCAAAAGTTAGATAGGGCTAAATGGCCTCGCCTACTCCCCGTATACGGGAATAAAAAGGCGTTAGCTGATTTTTTTTTTTTTTTTTTTTTTAATGATTTCTAGTGTTCCACATGGAGGCACACCAAATGCATTTGTGATATCATTTCTGGTGATGTTATGCAGCTCCACCCGCTTGATCACGTGACTTCACTTATGTATCGAGTATTGGAGCCGTGTATATCGTCGTCTGGTACCATAAATTTTTTGACGAAAATATTGTGAACCATGCTTGATTAAAGTTTAATCCACTTCTAATTCTACAAATTCATTCCATTTATATTTCCCTTTAAAAAATTCTAGTGGCTTATAGCAGCGAAAGCTGATATGTTAAAAACATATTTTTATCATAAAGTTTTAGTTGTTTTTTTTTTGTATAAAATCATTTCCAGTTTTCAAATCAACTCTGATCAGTTGTCAGCAGCAATTGACGGTTAGAATAACAGTAGCTCTTCATAAGGTGTTGACTTGCTTGGAATTTACTCATAGCACAGATCAGCTTAATCAGCACTGTTGTGGCATGCCATATAAATCTTTGTGTAAAGGCATCAGCAATAACTACCCAAGAAATATAAGAATAAAAGATATATCAATAAAAGAAAAATTTCCATATTACCTGTCTTTTATGATCCTTATAAGGCTTTTAACATTCACAAACTCCTTGGTTATAGCCTTAATTTAGTCAGATAAGATGATTATTACCATATTTTATTTATTCGAATACAACTCTCACTTTTTTAACCCAACATTAAATTTTAAAAAATCATGGTGATGCAGGAATTTTCAGAAACTAGTTTTTCAGGAAAAAACGAAATTGGCATTTATAATTAAATTGTCAGTATTTGTTATAATTTATAACTGCAGAATTATTTATAAAATTAATGCATTTAAATTTTAATTATCAATGTTATTTAAGCAATCAGCAGCTCACCTTTACCACGTGATACATTTGAATTTTTTAGCAACAATGCTTCCGCAATTAAATTAATTATTTCTGGAGAAATCATGTCCCAAGCTCTCAAAAAATCAAGCTGCACAACAGTTCTAATGATGGTCTCTTAATCTACTCCTGCGCAATCCAAGATCGAGTAGAAGTCAGTGACCTCACTCCCACATTTCGTCTACTAGTTCCTTCCATTTCTATGCATATGATTGGTGTGGTATTAACAAAAGATTGCGCGACTCAACGAAGATGCAAACCGTCAACTGCTGAGTTGAAATGCAATTCTCTTCATCCGAATTCCAAAATATCTGAAACTTCCATAACAACATTCACTAGCTATTTCTTAAAGTTTTAAACTTTTTTCGTGTGTGAGGTATATGCAAAACTTTTTAATTTCTTTTTTTTGTAAATTAAAATCAGGGGTGTGAGACATAAGAGAGGGCTAGTTATATTCAAGTAAATATAGTATTGTTCAGTAGAATATTTTCTCTGTAAGCTGCATATGTTCTTTTGGCCAATTTGCCTGTCTGCAATCTAACAGATAAGCTTAGGCGTTGATGGTTATTCATGACTTATTTTTCACGCTATTAACAACACCACAAACACTTTCATCAACAAAGATGTTTTATTAACGCTAATATTTCGCTGATTTTCAACTCGGCATCATCAGAGCACAACACACATGTAAACGCGACAGTGAGTGAGTGAAACAATATAACTGCAAAAGACAAAAGATCTAAAGTCCTATTTTTGGCGCCCTCTAACGGGAAGAAAAAAAAAAAAAAAAAAAAGCAGTTATCCAGGAATTTTTCTTAGAATAAAAAAAACTCCTGGATAACTGCTTCCCCCCCCCCGTTAGATAACCGTCTCCCAAATTTTTTGCAAATTAATGCAACCATATTTATGGTTGCATTAATTTGCCAAAAATTTGGGAGACGGTTATTCTAAGAAAAACTCCTGGATAACTGCTTTTTTTTTTTTTTTTCAAATAGGACTTTAGATCTTTTGTCTTTTGCAGTTATATTGTTTCACTCACTCACTGTCGCGTTTACATGTGTGTTGTGCTCTGATGATGCCGAGTTGAAAATCAGCGAAATATTAGCGTTAATAAAACATCTTTGTTGATAAAAGTGTTTGTGGTGGTGTTAATACTGTGAAAAATAAGTCATGAATTGCCTGTCTGCAGGAGTGAAAAATCTGGATTTCTAATAGGACAAAAAAACCAGGCAACCTTTATGTGAGACCAACAAGCACACTTTTATTGGAAAAACCTTATAAAGATAAAGATTCTTCACATCATAGGACTCAAAATTTGGTGCATCAAACCAAAAGACAATCAACTGCAACTGAACTACAGAGGCTGAAACATTACCAGTAATACTCAAATACAGTAATCAAATGGTATATCTAAATCATAGGTTCCCAAAGTGGGCGGTACCGCCCCCTCCCAGTGGGCACTGAAACCTTCTGGGGGGGGGGGGGCTATAGTGGGATCAGAAGCATTTGGGGGCATTCAGGTGGTCTAGGGGTTGGTGGCTCTTTATAGAAGAAATTAAAAATATATATTTAAAAATTAATTATTTTCGTGATTTTGCGATTAGATAATCATTTAAAATTTAAATATTGCATTTTAATTCATCTTATGCCCATCTTACACAATCAATTTTTTTATCAATTTTCTATTTCAATTATTTAATTATTTGAAAATTTACCATGTCAGATAGAAATAGATGTCAATTTTCTATGTCAATGAGAAAATAGAGCATGTATATGTGTGTGTATAATGGGGCGTTACAAAATTTATGTCTTGCAAAGTGGGCGGTGGCCCGAAAAAGTTTGGGAACTTGTGATCTAAATCAAAGGCAATCACATTTCAGTAACAATCGACGTTTACCTTCCTAAATATTCTCCCATGCTTCAAAGAATGAATGCACAGTCATTTCCACCAGTTACATAACAGGATTGTCTCATGTTGGACTATGAAAATCATTTACCATCTAAACAATCACAAACATCTGTACCCAAAGTGGGATTGGGGCCAACATGTCATTTAGAGGGCACAGATGCTGCCTAATATGACCAATCAGGATGGCATAATTGGTCATGTAGGCAGCATTCAAACAACAATAACCAAAAAATAACTGGAGAAAGTGTAACTCTATGCTATAACTTCCAAACATGACTGCTAACTGCCAGTCAAATTATCATTTTTAGCCTTTTTTTTTTTTTTTAATGCAAAGTTTGGGGAATTTTACAGGAAATCATAGGACTCAAAACTTTTGCAGGAAAAATTCTGAATATCTTCAGCAGCTCTGATTGAAAGACAATTGAAAGTTGCAGACAAACAGTGGCATGGAAGATCTTCCATTTTGACTGAAGCTAAGGTGACTGCAGTAGATGTGTTGCAATGTTTCACATTCAAAAAGTCTTAGAAACTCAGTTCAGAAATTGAAGAAAATGGAGTTCACAAGATGGACAATGATGGACAAAACGAAGCATGGTTCTCCTAAGTGGATACGTCAATAGCCAACATAACAGAAATTGGTCACTGAAAAATCCTTATGTTTTCCATGAAATGCTGTTGCATTCTCTGAAAATAGGAACGTGATGTGTATCACACCGTCACATTGGTGGACCCATTTTCTTTGAGACGACATTGAACAGTGCACTGTGCCAGGACATCACCACCAGTTTGTAGCTCTCCTTGAGGTTGAGAATATGATTGCTGTTTTAAGCAGAACGGTGCCACTTGTCATACATCAAATGAAACAAAGCAATTTTTGAAAAATTTTTGGTGATACTGATTTCTGAAGGACACTGGTCTCCAAGGTCACCAGATTTGTCACCTCCATATTTCTTTTTATGGGGTTGCCTGAAAGGTAAGGCATATAAAAATAATTCCACACAACTGATAAACTGAAGACTAACAACAATGAAGCAATCAGAGCAGTCACCAATTCCAACAATTCTATGGAAGTGTTGTCTTCGATTTCATAAAAAGATCATGCACCCGCATTCAAGAACAAGGTGGCCTTGAACATTTGCTTTAGTAACATTATTTATTTTTGCCTTTGTAAGACATATATTGACATATCCACTTTATACAACTAAACTGTTTGTAACAATTTAGTTATATAAAGTATGTCAATAATATTGAAAATTACAAGTTTATTTTATGATATGCACAACTTTTGGATCAGCCCTGTATAATTGGCCATTGCTGAATATAAAAATCAAGACAATATATTTTGAAGTTACTAAAAGATGCTAACATGGATTTTAACTTTCTCAGTAACAGGAATAACTGAAAGGACTTATATGAGTTTCCTTACTGAAAACAGATTTTCCACTCATTACATACTAAACAATCAAATGCAACTATCAGCAATCATCCTTAGTGTCTTCATCGGCCTGAATCACACTGATGAGACCTCAGTAAAGGCTGAAACCCATTCATATCGTGATGCATTATGGGATACTGAGGCAAATGATGTAAAGTCAACAGCATATGTACAAGTAGCCTAGTTTGTGAAGGATACTTCACATGCATACTTTGTTTGCTTACATTTAGGTAAAGGATTAAACAAGAATATTATTATTATTATTATTATTATGGGTATCTCCATGGAGTCAGTAGACTCATCACAGGAGACCCAAACTAGCAAAACAATAACTGTCATCTCTCTTCCTGAATTCATTTACAGACGAAGAGCTCACAACTAAATCAGGCAATGAATTCCACTCATTCACCACCCTCCAGGCAAAAAACCTTGTTCTGACACCTTTGTTAACCACACTCTTCTTTAATTTCCAGGGATGACCTCTTTTTCTTCCATTACTATCACACAGCTGAAACATTTCCCCTGCATCAATCCTATAAAAAACTTTCAGTAATTTAAATGTTTCTATCATATCCCCTCTTCTTTGCCTATCAACCAATCTCTGCAACCCATAAGCTCTCAATCTATCAATGTAGGGAGCATTTTTTTACATCACTCACCAACTTGGTCACTCTTCTCTGAACCCTCTCCACAGCCTCCTCATCTCCAAGGAATCCAGGTGACCAGACCTGAGCACAGTAATCTAAATGTGGAAGTATCAATGCTTTATAAAGGGGAATAATAACCTCTTTATCTCTGGATGTCAGTGTGTTCCTCAACAACCAAGTAATCCTATGTGCAATCTTGGACACCTTAGCAATGTGTCCTCTGAACTTCATCTCCCTATCTACCAACAACATCCCTAAGTCCCTAGCTTCATCAATCTCTTGGAGTACCTTTCCATCAATGTAGTACACAGCTGGTAATCTGGTATATAATTGCTTATCAAGTATAATTTAGCAAATTAAGTACATTATGCTATCTGATGTTTAGGTAAGCTGTTAATTGTTTGCCAAGCTGTCAACTTTATTCTTTTTTTTAACAGCATTCCCACTGACATACTAATGAGCTGATGATGATGCATAACTTACAAAATCTAGCAAAGCTAACCACCCCACTTTGCTGTTAGTGTAGCCCAGTGGTAGCGAACCTTTTTATGTGCACGTGCCAAAAGTTTACAAATTGAGTTACTGTCGTGCTGGCGCGTGCCAAAAATTTACAAATCAAGTTGCTGACATGCTAGGCAGTTTTTAGTAGGGGAAAAATTAATAGAAAATTAATTAATTTATAATATTATATATTTTATAAATAATTATAATTTTATAAATAATATTTTATTTTATTTATAATATTTATATATAAATTTATAATATTATTCAGTGTAAAATTTATTATTGTATTATTAAATTGATTTTAATGATGTTGGTTTAAAAAAAAAAGAAGGAAAGAAAGAAAGAAAACAGTAGCGAGCAAATATTTTTGCATTGTAACTCACCATAGAAGTCAGCTGAGCAGGGGAAGGAGCAGAAGGATGTCAACTTACCGGAGAAATGCTTACCATATTTACTCGAATATAACATGCCCTCATGTATAACTCGCACCCGATTTTACTTTACGAAAAAAGACATCAAGTTTTGCATATTACCTCGCACACGAAAAATGTTTAAACATATTCACATCAAGGTGATATTTTGAGCAAAAACAACCCCTCCCCAACAGCCATTATACTGCAGATGCAAGAAAAACAAGTGTAGTTTTATTGTATCTCAAATAAGGTACAGAGGCTTTTGCAGTCTGTGTAATATATTTCTCAACAAATAGTGTGATTCATTAGTTAGAGCAGTTTTTATTCCAGCTGTTCTCTAATTGCACTATTATTGTCCCCTCCCACAGAAACTATGCTGTATAGACTCAAGCAAAACCATATGTTGCACTTAAACACAGTATCTAACTAAAATCTATTGTATAATTTTTCAAATACATGAAATAAGTGTTTGTTTTATTGCATGTGAAATTCTACATATCGTTATGACAGATCACAAAGGCTTACTTCAAATAAAATTCTACCACAAATTGAAACATGCCATAATTATAGTGACCAACGTCCTTTTATTTAAGAGGACAGTCCTTTATTTCACTGCTCTGTCCTTTAGATTTTTTTTTTTCTAAAATGGCCATTTTGTCCTTTATTTTGTGAATTGAAATAGTAAATTGAATATTGATGCCAACATATTTAAAGATGCAATTCATAAATTTTACCAAACCTGCATTGATTATTTAAATAACTGGGATAGCTGTTTCGTGGAAATGGAAGTATTTGGATGGGTCCTACTACGAGAAATCCCTCTGCAGGCGAAGATCAAGGAAAGTGTTTTGTTCCCTTCCAGTCACTGGAACTTAAACATAAATGACGGCGAACTATCTGATGAAGTTTCGTGTATTAAAAGTGTATGTCACCAGTGTAAAGATCGAAGAATGATGACAAAATGACGAGTCCTGCCGACTTAGATGGGTTGAAATTTTTAAATATTTCGCAGATAAACAGGTATCTTTTAAAAACATTTTAAAAATCGTCGAATTTTGCTTATGTCTCCCTGGATCTAATGCCCCCCACTGAAAGAGTATTTTCATTAGTGAACAATATGTGAACCAGTGAAAAAAACCAATTAAAAATCGAAACATTGAAAGCATTCGTTTATACCAAATGGAACTTCGACATCAATTGTATACAGTTTTATGAATTTTTGAAACACAAACCTGATTTATTAAAAATAAAGTTCATTCTTGTGAAAAGTACCAAAATTAAACTTTTTTAAGTAATAATATGATTGTTTAAAATGTTATGTATATGCTTATATTTTATAATAAACATTATAAAGCTTTTTAGTTTTAGTGAAACAAATAAACGCAATCTTTTTTTTTTTTATTATTATGAAACAATTTCTGATTTGTCCTTTATTTTCTCCAAAAAAATTAAACACAATAATATATATATATATATATATATATATATATATATATATTTATATTTATATATATATTATTAAAATAAACCCGAGTTTCCAATTTATTCTTCCCACATCAAAACAGACCCCCATGCTCCCTTCCCCTTTGTTATACCTTCAGCAGGAAGGAACATGGAATTTGAAGACATCCTAGTATCAAAACAAGGTATGTACAAAATTTTTCTTCCTCTTTTATTCTGCTATAATTGCCTTCAATACTCACCCATAATGCCCTAAAATATATAAATTTTTTTGAGTAAAAATAGCCAATGTATTTAAAATAAGGGACATTCCTAAACAAAAACAGGCTATAATAGCCGTAATAATAATAATGGTCACTATGCATATAATGCGTGTGTGAGTTCGCTTGCAAGCAGGAATAAAATTCAACCAAGGGTTGAAACTTTGTGTGAGTTGAGCCCACCGGTAATGAGAAGTTCTGTCAGAACGATAAACGACATCCCGTCGTGAATGTGCTAAAACTAAGAAATATATAGCGAATGTTGTTATGATAGTTTCAGATGTTATGAATTCAGTTGAAGAGAATTAGCATTTCGACTCAACAACTGTCAGTTGCCTTTATCTTTGGGTTGCATGATCTTTTGTTAATACCGCACAGATCATATGCACGTCATCATAGCTGCTCTCTCATGTAAAACAAAATAACTTGTACCTATTGTAATAATTAAAAAAAAAAAAGCTGAATTTATAAGCATATAAAAGGATGCCACCTGTAAATCGTTGACATGCTACCTCTGGCACATGTGCCATAGGTTCGCCATCTATGGTGTAGCCCAGGGATCGGCAACCTGCGGCTCTTTGAATGAATAATTGCGGCTCTTTTTGTTATTAAACAGTCTATTTTTGAATAATGCAAAATGAATGTTATTTATTTAATTAGAAACTAAAAACCCTAAATTTAGCATTTGCAATAAATTAAGGATATTTTACATTTAATCAAGGACATCTTACATTAAGTCAAGGATATTTTACAATTGAAAATAATATATGCGATGATGAAAAATGTAATACTTTCATGTTTGAACTCTTTGAAATCATACACGATAATCCTTCTTTACATTCTATTTACATTTTACAAAAATTCTACTTCATGGTGGATATGACTTCCCATTTAAACGCACTAAATAAGAAACTACAGGGAAAGAGAAATACAGCAGTTTTGCTTTTAGAAGTGATTTCGTTTGAACAAAAATTATATTTGTTTGTGACAGACTTAGAGAAAGGCACATTATTACATTTTCCTATGTTGAAGAAATATCAACAATAACAAGCCGATAATAATTTCATAAATTTAACCTTTTTCAAAGAAATTGTGGTAAATATGCAATCTGAATTTAATGGGAGATTTGAGGAATTTAGAAAGAACAAGGCAACTATGTCATTTTTATTGCGACCACTTGAAATTAATCCTACCAAATTAAATTTTTCACCTTTTGCTGGAATTGATGAAGCTGCATATCAACTTCAGTTAGAGGACCTGAAAACCCAGGATTTGTGGAATTCAAAATTTAGAAATCTTAAAGCTGACCTGGAGGAGTTGGAAAGACAAAACTCTACCCTTGCAATACAAAAAAAATGGTCTGAAATAGAAGATCTTAAAAAGCAAGATTAGATTGTATTTGACACATGGAATTCTTTACTGGACACTTACATTTAGTGATTTCAAACATACGCATTTGGACTTCTATTGATTTTCGGATCGACATATTTCTGTGAGCAAATATTTTCTGATATGAATTTTATTAAAAGTAAGTTGAGAAACCTATTAAACAAAATGAGTCTTTCGTCATGTTTGAAAATGAAAATTACAGCGTATTCGCCGCATATTGAGAAACTATCCCAAGAAGTTCAACAGCAAAAGTCATACTAAGATATTTTAAATTTAAAAAAATTAAAGAAATAGATATGTTATTGGATTTTATACAAATGTTTTTGTAAGGAGGAGCAAATCTTTGTTTTATTTAATATTTAAAAATATCATATAATTTTATGTGACATGCCACCCCTGTGTTTTACAGGTATGATAACATGTTACTGTAAAAAAAAAAAATAAAAAAACTGAATAAATAATTTAATTATAATATTTTTCAATGTAGTTTCTAAATTTAAAGCAATGATCAGTAATTAAATAGTAAATCAAATACTCGGTTCGATCCGCATAAATATTTTCTTTTTCTTTGATAAGAAAGTATTAATTTATTTTCCATTATTTAGCTATATTTTAATTTTTTAACCTGCACAAATAAATCCACATGTAAAAATCAACATTCATAAAATATTTTTAATTAAAATATACTAATTCTGCTGTACAAAACAAACACCGTGGACCGCACACAAAACCTGAGAAGGCCGCATGCAACCTGCAGACCATTGGTTACTCATCACTGCGTGCGGCTCCCTAAATTTTTTTTAACAGATATAATTTCAAAAATGGCTCTTCAATCCGAAAAGGTTGCCGACTCCTGGTGTAGCCTATTTAAAGAAATGGAGTTCTGGTAACCTTAGGCACTACTGCCAGTATAAAAAAAAAAAAAATATATGTCGATACGTCCTAGATAATGGATGATTGCCAAGTGAGCTGCTATCTTGGGCTGAAGTGACCACTGTTATGTTTGGTTCCCAGAGCGGGGCCTCTGCTTCTGTTCAGTCCCCCACCCTCGTCTTGCATACACTATAGGTGATGCCCAAAAGGTATCTCCAATATCCTACAGAGATGCAGACCCATAATGAATCAGGTTTCCCAACTAAGTAGCATATAATACTAGTTTACCCTGACAGATCATGTGCTGGAAAGAAACACAATCACAGGTGTAAAATGTCTGAGCATGTGTTTGGGTATGTGGACCAGAGAAAACATGCTTCGAAAATAATTAAAAAACGTCAAGTCAATGTTTATTTGAGGAATTTAGACAGCAATAAAGACAGAAAATTAATATAATCAATTGAAATAAAGACATCTGAGCCAATCAGAAAGTGAAAGAATTTCAGGGTTAACGTTCTAACAAGATGCTAGATCTGATGAATGCAAGAGCACCACTCCTCACCCTCGTGATTGAAGGAATCAAGAATAAAGTAGGCTGGATTTTTGATGTGGCAAGTGTTGCTGATGCTGCAAGCTGATTCTGTGTGAACCTGAGCTTTAATTGAGGTTTAGTTCAGATGTCTAAGTAGAAATGAAAGTTGTGTACATTAAAGCCATGAATGTTGGAAGCAAATATAAAATTTTTATTTATTTTTTTCTTTTAGTCTAGGCTGAATCTGTTGTGTTACAACAATGTTCATTTAAACTCAAATGAATCAAAACCTTTACTTCAATCTACCTAAGCCAGACAGGAAAGGATGAAAATGCAAATGGGCCCAAATAAAGGTTGGAACCAAAAATTCTCAGAATTAAAAAATTATATTTATGTCTCTGGATATTTAAGATCTCTACTAAAAATTTAGGTAACTTTATTAGACTCATCCTATGCAAATGCAAACAAAGTATTCTGGCAGACCATCCACCGCCTTCAAGGGAGGAAATCGTGCACAGCAAGGGCAATTAATGCCACTGATGGTGCACTTTTAACAACCGAGAAGGATATCCTCCACAGATGGAGGGAATACTTTGAGAGCCTTCTTAACCGGTGGCCCAGCAGTTGTGGACATCCAAGAGGTGCAGATCTGGGCAATGTATAGTCTCACAGCAGACGAGGTCCATTTAGCAATAAAATCACTAAAATCGGGTAAGGCTGCTGGCGATGATGAAATTCGGCCCGAAATGCTGAAAGCCTTAAATCAAGACGGTGTTCTCTGGCTGATTCGAGTGTGTCAGGCTGCTTGGATATCTGGGCGAGCACCAAAGCAATGGCAGACAGGCATAATGATACCAGTCTTCAAGAAGGGAGACCAGAAGGATTGCTGTAACTATCGTGGCATCTCTCTGCTCAGCCTGCCTGGGAAAGTGTATGCTGGGTGCTTGGAAAGACGGTGCAGGAGCATAGTTGAGTCAAAGTTCCAGGAAGAACAATGTGGCTTTCGTCCTAGTAGAAGCACAACTGACCAAATCTTCACTTTAAGGCAAGTCTTTGAGAAGTCTTGGGAACATGCCAAGAATGTCTACACATGTTTTGTGGAATTGGAGAAGGCATATGACCGGGCTCCTTGGGATAAGCTTTGGCAAGTAGTACAGGAGTATGGAGTGGATGGCCAACTATTAGCTGCCATCAAGTCCCTGAGTGAATGCCCAGAGTTTTGTGTCAAGGTAAACAGCACAAAGTCTGAACCTTTCACAGTTTCCGTTAGCCTCCGCAAGGGTGTGTTCTGTCACCCCTCCTTTTCATAATATTTATGGACTGGATTGATAGGCTCAGCCGAGGCAGTGAGTGAGTCAGAATTGGAAGATGTATCATTGGGCATCTGCTTTTTGCAGATGACCTAGTTCTGCTTAGCTCTTCCACAGATGACCTCCAGTGAACCCTGGATAGGTTTGTAGCTGTTTGTGCAGACGCTGGAATGAAGATCAGTATGGCCAAAACTGAAACATTTGTGGTCTCAAGACAACCATCCCAGTGCACTCTACATGTAAGTGGTGCCAATGAGGCAGGCGGAGAAGTTTAAATACCTTGGGTCCATATTCACGAATGATGGAAAATAGGACGTAGAGCTAGAAACTCTAATTGGCTTACAAAGCTCAATACTGAGGGACCTTGGCTGTTCGGTAGTATTGAAGCAGGGAGTTAAGCCAGAAGGCAAAGATGGCTGTCTTCAATACAGTCTATGTCCCTATCCTCACCTATGGTCATGAGAGTTGGGTAATGACCGAAAGAATGCGGACACGAATCCAAGCGGCTGAAATGAGGTTCCTTCGAGGGGTTGCGGGGCTGACAAAACTCGACAGAGTCAGAAGCTCTGCAATTCGGGAACCCTCAATACTCAACCGCTGCTTCTCCGTGTTGAGAGATCACAGTTACACTGGTACGGGCACCTGGTCAGAATGCCACAAGAGAGGCTCCCTCAGCAGGCCCTCTTTGCCAAGCCAGAGGGTGGGAGGCCACGTGGAAGGCCAAGGATTCGCTGCATAGATTATACCCAAAACCTTGGATGGACACGTTTGGGAATCCCACCAGAACACCTGAGCTTGGTGGCAGAGGATCGTGACCATTGGAAGTTCCTCTTGTAGCTGTTGCCCCCACAACCCAATTAGGAAAGGTGGGCCTTGAAGATGAATGTATTTTTTATGGCAAAATACTTCAAAATGATACAAAATAATAATTCTAAATACATGAAATTTAATGAAATTTGGTATATTTATTATGTCTGCTAAAATTGGTTAAGTTCTTGCAATCTTGATTAGGACTATTTTTAGTAACAAAATGATTCAAAATAATAATTATTATTATTTAGGCCTCCGTGGAGCCAAAAGACTCATCGTGAGAGGTCCTTCCTAGGAAACACAAAGTCCATCATACCACTCCTTGAACTCACTGACCGATTCTTGCTCTCACCACTCTCCATGCAAAGAAACCACTCATTACCCTCTTGCTCAGCTTCCTTTTGCAACTTCCAGGGACGGCCCCTTGTCATTCAGTCCTTCCCACTGTTCCACTAAGCAAAAGAACTCCCCAGTGTCAACCTTGTAACTACCTCTCAACAGTTTAAAAGTTCTTAATCATATCACCTCTTCTTCTATCTACCCTGCAGTCCACATTCTTTCAGCCAATCCTCATATCTAACATTGTACAATCCTGAAACCATCTTCGCTATCCACCTCTGTACCCTTTCCACAGTTAATTTATCCCCTTCAAATCCTGGGGACCAAATTTGAGAATAGACATTTACTGCATTAAACTGACATCCCCCGTTCATTTGCCCATCTGTCTAGTTTATTCAAATCCCCTTGCAGGGCTGCCGCATCTGCACTATTACTAATAACCCTTCCCAGCTTCACATATGCAAACAACTGAATATCATTTCTCCAAGATCTTAACTGCTGATGAAACACAAGCTGGCCTATAGTTCATATCTGCTACTGCCCTTATCCAATGGCACTATCTTACCTTCTTTCCATTCCTTAGATACCTTTCCCATAGCCAGACTTTTCATTGAAAAGCCAGGTCAATGGAGATGTCAGTTCTTTAGCACATTCTCTCAAAACCCACGGTGAAATACTATCCAGTCCCACAGCTTTACAAACATCCGGGTACTCAGTATTTGGAACACACTTTCCTCTTGCACCTCTAAACCTCGAACTTGCCCTATCCTTCTAGTATTAAAACTTACTTCTACAGGATGAAATACTCCAATTGTGTTTACTGAAAAACTCCACTATGTCCTCTGCATCAGTCACTATTCCCATTTTTATCCCACAGTGTCATTTTTCCACAATCATTTCTCCTCCTACTAGCCACATAGCTAAAAAATTTCCTAGGATTATCTTTGGATCTTAGTGCCAATCTCTTCTCATATTCCAGTTTCACCTTCCTTACCATATTAGTTACTCTCTTGGCCTGAGTCTTATATTCTTCATGCATCTGCTCTCTACCGCTCTTCTTATATTTCCTTCATAACCTCTTTTTCACCTGCAGTTCCTGTTTGATATTGTTTGTCATCCACTTTACACCAAATTGTGTCCTCTTCTTCAGTCGTGGAATACAGCTTACTATTGCTGCTAACAAATATTCCTTCACAATTTCCCAAGCACTAATGATATCCTGGCCTTCTAATTCTGCCCTCCATGCAACTGTCCCAAGTTGATATCTAAGACTATTATAATCACCTGCCTTATAATTTCACATATATTCTCTTTCCTTTGCTACTCCAGCATGTCTATTCATCTTCCAAGTCAAAACCACATGATCACTCTCTCCAACAAGGGGAAGAGATGTCATCAGCTCTTCTGATGCTATGACTAAATCCAAAAAAAATTAACCTCTTGTTCCCTCTATTACATGTAGCCTAAGACATCTGTCCCTCAAGAATTCCAGAAATTCAATTCCCTTATTACTACATGCATTTTCCTCTTCCCAACTTACACTGCTGTAGTTAAAATCTCCCATAACAATCATTCTTCTTGCACTTGCCAAGCTCAACTGTCTAAACATCTCCTGCTCCCCATCCTCTGTGCTCCTTGGCTTGCAGCAACATTCCACTCGATATCCTGTCTTGCCCACCTCACATCTCTACCTCACACCATTAGTGTCACTGCCTTCCAAAGCCTCCATTCTTAGAGGATATAAGTCATCATTTATCATAAGCAGTACTCCACCATGTTTACCCTTCCTATCCTGCCAAGAAATGTTGTACCCTGCTACTTCTATTCCTGTTATTATTTCATCTTCCATCAACCACGTCTCAGAGATCCCAATAATCTTTAGCCACGCGACCGATGCTATCAGCGCCACCAATTCATCTCCTTTATTCCAGATACTCCTGGCATTAGTATAAAGCATAAAAATATCACTGCTTCTATACCTATCATTATCCCCTCCATTATCCAGACTCCACTGGACTCAGTGTTACCTGATGTCGTCTCCCCCCCCCCCAAGCATCCATTCCCACAAGAAGCCATCCCTGCTACTATCCACCCTGGGAACTCTAGTTTCCCTGCATTGACAACACACCGACTCATTCAGAAAACAGCAATCTCTCCAGATGCCCATGTCCTTCCTCATTCAAATGCAAGCAGTCTCTCACAAACAGCTCATTTCTGTCCTCAAATGCCCTCCAAACATCCACATATTGCAATCCTCTCTTCTGACACATTTTGGCCATTATGCTATTCATTATTCCTGCTCTCCTGCTCAGCTCATCATTATCATACCTGGGTAACACACACACACATAATCTTTCCTCTCTGCATTTTCTTTTGTACTACCCGATTTATATTGCCTCTCATCTGCTCACCTGCATCCCTCACTCTCTCCTAACCCTTTCTGTCTGTGTTCCCCTACTTACCTGCTGTCCAGGCATCACTCTATCTCTGGTTCCAGCATTCCCTCGCATTCTTCTCATTCCCTCTCTCCACTGTTTCCATTCTCTCCTCTTCTATCATTCCCATAACTCTCTCATTCCCTCTCTTCTACTGTTTCTATTCTCTCCTCTTCTATCATTCCCATAAATCTCTCTCATTCCCTCTTTTCTACTGTTTCTATTCTCTCCTCTTCTAACATTCCCATAACTATCTCCCTCCTACTCTGATTCACCTTATCTTTCATACTTCTCATCTCATTCCCGAGATCCCACCTCCTTTTTCAGCTCATCTCCCTCTGCAAGTTAGCCACTCTTACTCACATTCATCCTTCCAATCAAGACAATCTCCAAAAACTTCACAATCATTCAAGCCTTCCACAGTCCCCACTCTTATTTTTTCATTCCTATTCTGCTCGTTATTCTCATCCTGTATCACACTACTTGTCTCTCTAGGTTGAGATTCTCCTGCCCCTGATGCAACGAGGTTGGTTATTGTAATATCTAACTCATTAAGTTCCTCCCACTGCCTACATAATGTGCATATATGCATCCCCCCTTTCTCTCACCTGCCACATATAATAATTTAAAAAAATTTACAAAGGATAAATAAGTGGCCTACAGTACAGTATGCTCCCCATTTTTACTAAACTTACAGAAACACAAACAATAGCTGCCCAACATTCTTTTGAACAACAGACTCACTGAATCTATTACTAACAGTCATCTTTTGTTCCATCTCCCTGGGTTCTATGGAACAGACTTCCCATGAAGTTTCTGCATTTCACATTGAATAGTAAACATTAAACAAAAACGTTCCTGGATTGAAATTTTTATATACTATGGAACTAGTCAATTCTTGTCATCTGCATTATATTCTTATTGTCTTTAAATGAAGAAACATTGATGAAAGCACTATTTGTAATAAATATGCTTGGTTTTATTTATTTATTATACGTTTACCTATTAAACGTAAAGTGCAAAGAAAACTGTGGGGGGAAAAATTAGGGAAGGAGGAACATAATTAAATAGATCGCTGTAAAGGGTACAGGCCTCCAAATACTGCAGGTTGAAATGGGGGAGGGGATGAGGAGCACTATCAGATTAGGGACAACTTTTGGTGCGTTTTCATTTTGTATAGCACAAGATATTTGCACCTAATGCTTACCAATTTTCTAATATGGGCTGCCATCCCTTTATGGAAATCCAATTTGGATAACGTTGTGGGACGATGCTTATCTAACCACAAGCTCATTGCTGAATAAACGTATGATATCTAAATCAACGTTTCCTCGACACAAACCAGAGTGCTACCAATCGTATTTGGCGGTAATGTATGACCACAGAGTGCGTAGTTTCTTCAGCAGCGGCAACACATCTAAACGCTAAATCATAAAAATATGCGCGCCGGAAATGCGCCCACAGACTTCATTCGTTCCATTTTCGTATAAAATTGTACACGAATTTTAAGAAAGAAAGTGATAATAGATATAGGTAATTGCATCTGAGAATGTCTAACGTCACACCTCAAAAAATAAACATTTTCTCCTACAGAAGTTACCTTGTCAACAATCAGAATCACAGCAACAATTTTTGGGCTTCTCCGCAACAAGTTCTCAGTGAAATTCTTTCTTGAGAGCTTTAAATGAGTCCGTTATAAGAACACTATCGCACACCTCTAATCACTCATTAAGAAGTTTTGAGATATAGTTTAGTCACAATGTCAACAGACAGCAGAGACATTCTTCATAAAACGAGATATCACAGTAAAGTTCATGTGCAGTTCCACAAGTAACCAATTTGTCTCTTATCAATTTTAGGCGTGATGGTTAAGGTGTTTTTTATTGCAATAAAAAATTTGTGCACGTGTGTGCGCACGCACACACACACACACACACAATGTTGAATTTTTTTTACCTTAGTTCCACTACACATTAAATATACCAAGAAATTATACTCGTCTACTTGATTTTAATCCTTTACGCAAAGAAGCAAAAACGGTGCTGAGTGGTCACTTGAGTTTCTGAAACCCTTTCTATGGCATCTGCCCAAAGATGCATGAGGAAGAGTAGACGATCAACTGTGGGATGGGAATGGTGGAATTCATATTGCTGGTCAATGAAATGGATGGCTTCTAGGTGGTGAAGAAAATGGCTTTTGATGGCCATCTTCATAGTTTGAGGAAACAGAATAATAATTCTATAGTAATTAATTGCGGAAGTTATTATCTTTTTTTTCGGAATTTGTTAAATGTAGGCTTGTTTCCGGTTGTAATTGTAAATGATGATAGTGTAGAATGATTGTTGAAGAGCAGATGCGCTACAAGTAGTATACATAATATGAGAGATCTGCCACATGAATAAGACTAAATTCACCAGAAAAGCACTGCATTGTTATTATTGTTGTTATTGTTATATACGGCAATAACTAAATTCTTTAAAACAACATTACAAACTCCTAAACCAACAACAGCATAAAAATGATCTCCTCATAGATGGTCTCCCAGAAATTGTTGGAAACAACTTAAGCGCTCACCTAACAATACAGTTTTACAAGCTGAATACATAAAAGATAAAAACACAGCATCTCTTAACAACACAGATTAGAACTACAAAAAGAAATTCTGATAGGAACAAATTAACAATAGCTCAGAACGACATAAAGGAAATCAGGAACCTGATTGATGAAATGCTGGACAATACATACAAAACCACTGCCTCAGAAAGAATAAAACATAGCTTGACTTGCGAGACCAAATCCCTCAGACAGTTGGCAAGCAACTTTAATCAGCACTTCACGAACTCTGACCAAAAAGTGCAGGAAAGAGTCTCTCCTTACACAAAGAAATATACTCCGCTAGGACACGAGCAACCCAGTCAATGCGGTTCCCTACAGTAACAAAAGTAACGTTCTTCCTCAAATTTCTTTTCTGACCCTTATTTTTTTTAATAAAAGAATTAGGGTATGCCTCAGAACCTAGCTAAAGGAAAATCATGAAGCTGAAAGATAAAAAAACATATTCAGAATATAAATTTATTATTCTACTTCATAATAAAGAATTGGGGTGACGTAGTTTGCATTCTTTCTTTTTTTTTCATACAACTGACAGTATTGCCCTATTGCCTCTTCTACTCTTCTGCAAATTTCACTGCCGCTCTCTTCATCAGGGTCAGCCTCTAAGCACTGCTGAATAAAAATTTCGATTGTATGAAAAATATTTTCAAATTGTTTCTATTTTCTTCATATTCTTCGGGATCTTCCTGCTGTGCATCTAAATTTAGCAGGTCGGAATCACTCAATTCCTCAGAATGAGATTTAATTAACTCTGCGATGTTGTCATTGGCAAGCTCATCGAAACCCAGTTCATCCCCGATGTTGGTAATTTACTCAACAACATTATCCATTTTTTTATTTCAAAAACCTCTAAAATCATTTGTACTATGTGGAAGAATGTGCTTCCAAACGGCTCCCATAATGCTAGCAGTATTTGACTTTGCGACTTTATAAACAGGCTGAGACTTCTCTGATTTGGCCAGAAAAATCTAGGAAGGCATTCTCTTCCAAAAAGGCGGTTTCATCGACATTAAATATTGGTGGGTTACAATAGTCCCCTTCTTTCACAATTTTCTTCGAAATCTGTAGATAATTTGTAGCCACCTCCTTATCTGCAATTGCAGCTTCGCCTGTAATTCGAACATTGCTATTTCACCTTTTTCAAATCACCCAGCACTAGCGTGGAATTCTTCTTTTCCATCATTGATAGCCTTTTCTTTCAAGGTTGCAAAGAGACTTGATGCTTTTGATTTCATAAGGTCAGTGCTTAGTGGGATTCGTTTTTGGTCACAATCTTCGATCCATATAGAAAGAAGTCTTACTAATTCAATCATCATAATACTGTACTTTGATTTCTAGTGGTCTGCATGCATGATGAACTTGAAGCAGCCTTACCTTTCTCTCTGTATTCAGCAGCTTTGCTTAAAATTGCTCTTATAGTTGATTCACCAATTTTTGTATTCTTTTCCTATCTTTGCTCTGGATTCGCCTTGTTCATTTTTCTTTATAAGTTTTTCTTCCAATGAGATTACATTTCGAATCTTTTTCACACTTCCACATTAAAAATAACTTTGAAAAATATTAAAACTAGACTAGATAAAATAAAAAATACAGATATAAGAAAGCAATGTGAAAATGCAAGCAATAAACAATTGGGTATCAACCCGAAGAATAAAATGAATTAACATGTGGAGAGATGAACTGAAGATAGAATAATAAAACAAGTCTAGAGTTGGAAACCAAAGAATAAGAGAAGAACAGGAAGACCTATAAAAAGACTAAAAGATACCATTAAAGAAGAAGTTTTGGTCGCAACAGATATCACATCTAACGCGTGAAGAAGATTAATTGCATTTCGGTATAGGAAAAAAATGGAGCACTAATTGAAAACGCACTAATCGGCAGTGGCGGCTCGAGGCCTTGAAATCGTGAGGGTGCTGCAACTTTCGAAATATACATACACACTGTAAGTACAGTGTATACGTGTTTGGATAAAATATCAAAATTATGGTAAAAAAAATAAACATGAAAAATATTGTTCATTATAGATTAAATTATACAGTTTGATATAATTTAAAATTACTTAAAAATAAAATATATTCTTCTTGTTTTGTTTCATGAAAAAATATTGTTTATTATCGATAAAATTATACACTTTAGTATAATTGAAAATTATAATCCATTCCTTTAATTGTTATCGAAGCAATGGATTTACAAATTTTGGACACTGCAATTAAATCCTTTAATTGTAAAGTCCAAATATTTAAAGAGACGGAGTAAACACGATAAGCACGATAAAAAATAATAAAAATCCATCTTGTAGCACTTAGGAAGGCGAAGGACTACAAGATGGATTTTTATTATTTTTTATACAAAATACAAAATAAGAAAATTTTATAGGATTGTTGATGATAAAATTAAATATTACAAAAAGAAATCAGCTTTTTATTCCCGTATATAGGGAGTAGGCGAGGCAGTTTAGCCCTATCTAACTTTTAGGAGACTGAGTGGGCAGTTCAATCTCCACTGGCAGCCAATCAGAGATAGCTGGCCCAAGGCTATCACTAATTAAGTGGCATGCAGAGAAGAGAGACGGCTCAAAAAGTGCCCCGATCTCGTGGTCCCTAACCCTAACACAATATATTTAATGTCTCAAATAATGTGGGTTCTACGGTCGATTTTCTTGCGCGGGACGATAAACCCGAGTTTCCAGGAGAAAAAACCCGCTTGCCCGTGCCAGAGATCGACTAACTCGAGAACCGGTCGAAAAAAGGCTTAGAAAAATTACCTCTAGTCTACGACTAGATTCGAAACAAAATCTTCCTACGAGCGGTCAAGCGCCGTGGTGTGCAAACGCCAAATCCACTGAGCTATAAATATTACAAGCAAATATAAATAAATTAATAAATATATTTATATATCGAAAAAATTGGGGGTACTGCAGTTATGCAGTGCCTATGCACGAGCCGCCTCTGCTAATCGGAGACACAATTGAGGGATTGCTGTATATTAATATAAAATCATTCCATGATTATTATTACTGTTGAAGTGATTTGTATTACTGGATTGTATAGTGAATTATATACACATGCATGCCAATCCTTATGTAAATACGATGAATAATTATTTAGTTAGTTTAAATATAAAATATATATCTAAATTTATAAAGAATCTGCATTTTGTAATGAATCTTTGTACGGAACAGAAAATTTGTGTGTGTGTGTGTGTGTGTGTGTGTGTGTGTGTGTGTGTGTGTGTGTGTGTGTGTGTGTGTGTGTGTGTGTGTGTGTGTGTGTGTGTGCGTGCGTGCGTGTGTGTGTGTGCGTGCGTGCGTGTGTGTGAGTGTGGGTGCGCGCGCGTGTGCATTTTCCTACCAATAGTAACCCTACCACGAGGTATTAATTCCTACATGCTCCATTGCATACAATGCTTATATTACATGTAGCTTACAAGTACTAATTAACATGTTTATTTATATTTTTGAATCAATATTCATACTGTATTTACATTTATATTTTTATATATCCGTATTAACACCATATAATTCATACAATAGCAGTAATTTATGTTAGATTACAAGCACTGGAAGTTGATCTTATTGGCAAATTTAATTAATTCTGAGTAATACAGTATCAAAACAGATAGTCTCTGTTTTGATACTGGCCACTTGTCTCTGGAAGTGATGACATGTTGCATTAGGGGTATCCGGATGGAGTCCATTAGCTGACAGTCGCAGAGTACGTGGTCAACAGTCTGTTGAAGGTGTGGGCTACAATGCATAATGGCGATTACAGGATATGGAATCTGTGTAAGTAGTGTCTTAGTTTTCCATGTCCCGTTAGTAGGGTGGTTAAACCTGTAGAAATAGCGTGTATTTTCAACTGGAGTCTGCTTCTGATGCTTGGTAAGAATTCTTTTGTTGCGATCCGTTTTTTGATGTATTCCATTCTTCTTCCCACAAGTCTAGGCTTTTCTTTTCTGCGAGTATTTTTATAGCAGATTTCACTACTTTTGGTAACTTGTTTCTAGCTGCTTCTTTAGCCAGCTGATCCGCGCTCTCTCGTTTCCTGCTACCCTGGTATGCGCGTTAACCCAGCAGAACTTGATTTCCCATCCCTCTAGAGTGAGATTCAGAACCAGATTTCTTTTTTGTTCTATTAATGCTATATGGTTGTTTTGGTTTTTTATGGCGTCTATAGTGCTTTTACTATCACTGTAAATTATTGCTGTCTTTTGATAAGAGGTGTTGAGTTCTAATTCCCGGAGATATGTAAGTGACAGGACTACAGCAAGTTGCTCTATTGGTTGTTGGAACAGAGAGGATGCAGCCTAGCGCAGCGGTTTTGTATAATGGACTGTCTGTTGTATGCAATGAAAGAACAACCGACGTTCCCTTCGGTTTTGCTTCCGTCAGTGTATATTTGAAAATCGTCGCTTTCGGAGCTCATATATATGTTCTCTTTGCTGGGTGAGACCAGTGTAGTGAAGCGGGCGTTCGTAGTAATTTGGATCGATGTTGTAACAAGAGATAATTTTTGTATTTTCAGGCAAATCGGTGTTAGAGCTGCAATAACGCAAGCTTCCTCGAAAGATTGTCCTGTATCCTTTAATTATACGTATGGCTAAAAGCGTTTAACTCTATTTAGTTTTTGTCGGTTTATCTTTGATTTTAGTGTATGTTTCCAGGCAGATGCAGCATAAGATATCAGTGGTAGTATAGCACCGGTATATATTGTTTTCAGCACTCGTTGGCCTAATCCCCACTTAATCCTTGCCGACTTAGCTAGGAGGTTTACTACTTGTAAGCTTTTTTTCGGCAACATATGAGGTGTTCTTATTGAAGGTAAATTATTCATCTATTATCACTCCTAGTTATTTTAACTCACTGTCTACTTCGAGAACTTCTCTGTTTAGGAAGACCGTTACAGGTTGTTTTGATTTTTTGCGGGAGATGTGAAGCACTTTAAACTTGATGCTACTGAAGGTGACTTTTTTCTCGTGTGTCCACTCTGGAATTTTAAACAGTTTTTCGTTGGCCGTTGCTTCTAACTGTGAGCCGTGGCGTCCCCTAATCATTATCATCGCATCATCGGCGAAGGCTATGACTATTGTTTCAGTAGTGAAAGGAAGTCTTAAAAGAGAGTGGTACTGGATGTTCCAGAAACCTGTCCTGCAGCAAGAACCCTTGCGGGCAGCCTCGTTTGACTTCTTTCGCTACAGTTGTATTTTTTAATGTCATGGTTGCTCTTCTGTCTGAAATAATTTTTTGTAAGGTAAGTTTTGGGGGCATTTTAAATCTATTAACTAATTGATTATGGCTGGCCACCGCGCAACATCGAAGGCTCCTTGCACATCGAGTGAGATCAGTAGTACGTCTCTCTCTCTCTTTTTTTTTTTTTTTTTTTTGCTGTAGACGGTCTTCTGTGAACTCTTTAACCTCCATAATTGCTTCTACTCGGCTGGACTGAGGTCTAAATGCGTATTGATTGCTGCTTGATAGGTTTCTTGAGTTGACGTGGGGCATTATTCGATTTATTAGGAGTTTTTCTAGTACCTTACCAGCAACGTTTATGAGACTGATTGGTCTGTATTTGCTAATTTAGTCGGATGTTTCTTTTCCTGATTTGATTATTGGTATAATTTTTGAGCGTTTCCATATTGAAGGAAATCTACATCTTTTTAGGCATGCATTGTAAACTGTTGTTATGAATTCCGGGAATTCGAGAAACGCTCTTAGAGTATATTCTGACAGAATAACGCTGGATTATTCTGTTTTCTCCAGGAGTTTTATTTTTATTTTTTGGGTCCATTGATCTTAATAGTGACTCGATTTCATTAGATGTAAATAAGTCATCATCAGGAATATCAATGTCTGTTTTCATTCTTTATCTGTAAGTTTTGTGGATTTCTTTATCTGTTGATTCATCGTCATCAGGAATGAACTTCTTTATCATAATAGCTGCAGTTTCTGCTAAGTTTTAGTGTAGATGCTGTCTCTCTTCTTGATAATTTATAATATAGTGTTGTCTTATTCTTGCTTACTGCTAATTTATATATGCAATTCCAAGGATTCGATACAGTTGAAACTGTACAGAATTTTTTCCATGATTCTGTTTTCGCGTTTGTAATTTTGGATTGATAGCTGTATTTGGCTTTATAGTAGTTCTGTCTTCTACTCTCTCTCAAATGTTGGTTATTGTATGTTCTTTGGTATAGTAGTTGGAGTGCATTAACACATTTTCCTTAGGACTGTTAGTTCGTCATTCCACCAAGGTATTGATTTTCTTCCATCGATATTTAGCTTATTGGTTGTTCTGAGTGTTTAGTCGCTGGATTTTATCAGACTTGATGAAAGCGTAGTTTTCATCAAGTCTGATTTCATTTTTGTCTAAGCTCAGCTTAGACAAAAACCTAGCAGATCGCTAGGTTTTTGTCTAAGCTGAGCTGTTGTTCGCATTATAGTGATCTTCTGAGATTAGGCGTGAAAATTCTCTTTTTAATGCTTTTATAAATTTCTCTAAGTTGGTTTTATTGGTGAAGTACTTGGTATTAATTCAATGGTTTATGTTGTGTATTCCATTTAAATTTTTATTAGTGATAATGAAACTTGATATGCAATGGTCAGAACAGCTTTCCTCTTCTTCGCATTTCTATTCAGAAACCCGGGGTAAAATAGCGTTGTTTGCTATTGTCAGATCAATGAAGCTGCTTCCTCTGGTATTTTCAAATGATGGACTGTTACAATCGTCTTTTAGTATGTGTAGGGAATTAGATGCTATGAACTCTTCCAACTTTTTTCCTCTATTGCTTGTGTTTTCGTTAAACCATAATATCGAATGGCGTTGCTATCTATTCCTAGAAGTAGGCCGTGGTTGATGGTAAAACCCACGATGTTGCCCATTTTTTCTAGGTCGTATTTTATGTCAGCGTGATAGTTTAGATTCATACTTGCAGCAAACGTTTTAATTCCTCTGTATGTAATTTCGATAAATACCGGAGTCCTCGCTGCTGTGCTGGGAAATTAATATTGTCACGACTTCATGGTTGATCACTAGTATTGCAGCTCTCTTTCTTTCTGATCCCTTTGAATATATTTTATAATTACTTGGAAAGCTGTATGTTTGTTATTGATGTTGTAGGGTTCTTGTGTTAACGCCAGTCCTATATTTGTTCTATTTATGAGTTCTATTACGTTATTTACAGCCTTATATAGAGCGATGAAGATTTATTCGAAGGCATGCCAGGGAAGTAGTACTGTTTCTGATAGCTTTATTATGCTTTCCATAATCTTTATTTTGAATTTTGAGCTGTCTGCAGTAGTTGTATGTCGGGCAGTCTTTGCTGTCATTTTTGGTTTTGGCATGCTTGTTGTGATTTTGGCAATTTATGCAGTTCATCTCGGACTTATTTCGTGGGCACTGGCTGAACTTATGTCTTTAGAGCAGATCGGACAGGTGGTTTTCCCCCTGCAGTCTCGTGTGTGATGGTGGAATTTATTGCAGTTAAAGCACCTCAGAACTATACATAGTCTTCACAATGGCAAATTCTCCACAGAATTTTGACACCAGTTTTTAGCGATTTGATCCTCACCGTTGGATAGACTTCAATAATTAAGTTTCTCTTGTTCGAATTTTTTTATTTGTCATGATAAATTTCTGTGTCAGCTTTGTATCCCTTCTGAATAGTTCTGCATGCGGATTGAGTCAATTGCGTTGTTCGTATCAATTTCACTGAGAATATCATATAGAATAAGGTTGCTCAAGTCGTACCCCATAAGAAAAATCAAGTATAAATTGTAGCATTCATTAATTAAACAAGAAGTATTTGTTTTATTCAAAACTTTTGTGAACATTGTTGTTATTTATTATGATAAAGTTCGAAATATATGTATACTTTTACATGAAATTAACAAAATGTTTTAATAAAAAATCGGTACGACTAAGGAAACCAGTGTCCTAAGTTGTACGACCTATAGCTTAAGTCGTACATAAGAATAAAATCAAACAAAACATAGGCTAACTAAAGGCCATATTTCTTAAGGAAAATATTTAAATAAAAATATTTTTATCCGGTCACCATCACATAATCAGTTATTACAAACATCACAAACATATTTATTTTTTTTGTCAACTCCAGCGCATAGATCATGCACCCATGTCTCACATTTTAAGCATTGAATCATATTTTCTTGAAGGTCTTCTGTACAAAGATTGAAAAACCAATCGCCATTACTTTTATTGACTTTTTTCTTTTTAATTTCCACTGTTTGTATCTTTCTTTTAACTGCTTCTTTCCTTTTATTTTCTGTAATCGTAATTTCATTTTTATATGGAGTAGGCGTTATTTCCATAGATGACGTTATGCCTTTGCGTATTTTTTTACTTACATCTGTCAAATGTGGAATAGAACATAAAATATTTAATTCTGTCCTTATTTTGTGTGGACTCGTCATTGAGGATGTTGCGGTAGAATCAATAGATGCCACATTTTCTTTTTTAGGTGTTTCATTACGTAGTGGCGTGATTGCTGCAGTACGATTGTCTTGAGTAAGGGTGTCAATTGGAGGAGTTTCAGTTCCTAAAGTGACCGATTAAGTTGATTCTGTGCATAATAAGTTTTCAGCGACTAGAATCGAAGTAGAATAATCTTCGTCTCTAAATACATATCTTTTGCATGGACATAAGCCGGTAGATTGAAAACCGTTTACGCGATATCCATACGGACAGATTTTAAGTATGCAATGCCCAATAGTTCCGAAACAGATGACGCATCGTTATAATAGGTTTTCAGTGATTTGAAAAAAGACCTGTCTAAAGGCTGAAGACGGTGGATTGTGTGAGCAGGAAAAGATAGCATTATCATGCCATACTCGCGTGCTAGGTGTATAGCGTCAATATTTTTTGGGTGGGTGGTATGGCCATCCAAAAGAATTAGTACTTGCTTCTTGTTACTCTTCTCCAACCTGGTGCATTGGATAAAATGTTCCAACCACTGAACAAAAAGTTCTGATGCTATCCATCCATTTTTTGAGCATCCAAATACGGTCCTTGGTGATGCTTGTCTTTAAACAATCGTTCAAACGGGAACGTTTGAATATTAACATTGGAGGTATAAATTCACCAGCAGCATTCATACAACATACAAATGTAGTTGTCAAACCCCTTTCTCCACTAGTAACTGCACTTACTTAATGTTTTCCTTTTTCAGCAATGATTTTAAATGGTTTGTGAACTGTTGACAGACCAGTTTCATCCAAGTTATAGATTTCATTGGCGGTGAACTTATCCTGATCTAATATATTTTCGTATTTATCAAAAAAATCATAAATACGTTCTTTATTGAACCCCTTAGCTCTCGCCATTGAAGTTGCCTGTGGAGTGTGTAAAGACAAGGAAGGACTGTCCTTCATGAATTTATAGTACGATTTTTACCTGCCTTTTTTTCTTAATTAAAACTATGTGGTAATTCTTATTTTCCCGCTAATTGGAACGCCAGTTTTCTTAGATCAGTTATAGTAAGCCCAAAAAAAACAGGATTCTAAAGTAAGAACATGTTTAACTAACTCCTTCTCCATCAATCAGATCTTTAGACCTTCCGCGGAACATAGAACGATACTGTTTTGATGGGTAAAGCAAAATGCTTTTCATATTCCCCTCCATCTGAAAAGGAAAGTTCTTTGGGTGGAGAATTATTGAGCTTTAAGCTCGCCCTTAAAGAGCATGATATTAGCTGTGTTCAGCTGAGCATAGAATTGATTTGGGTCTCTTGTATTTGCAGAAATCTGCTTCATTATAGCTTGAAGCTTGCTTGATCAGTGGGTTCGGATGATTAATTGTCTTGATAAAGAACTTTTCAGCTAGGTCGTGAAGGAGAGATGTGATGTAGGGAATGTTGACGTCTCTCTGAATTTGGGAGTTTCTGATAAACCACGGAGCATCCAAACTAATTCTCAAACATTTGTTCTGTATTCTCTGCAGCTTTAGAATATTTGTTTTCGAAGTATGACTCCATGCAGGAGATGTGTAAGTGATGACTAGGCGTATTACCATCTTGTATATGAGCAGTTTGTTCTGAGTATCGAATTTACTTTTTCTGTTGATCATGGGGTAGAGATTCTATTACTTTGGATGTCTTTGAACTTATGTGTTCTCTATGATTGGTGAATTGTAGTTTTTTTATCGAGAATTACTCCAAACTATTTGACTGTATTCTGCCATGGGATTTTAACACCTATTAATGTATATCTTCCTTGATTTGAGGCTTTTTTCTAGTGAACAGTATGGCTAAACTCTTCTGTGGATTGGATTGGATTCTTCAGTCCATCAGCCATTTCTCTGATGTGTGGATACTGTTTTGGAGTCTTTTGACAGCTAGTTTGGGGCTGAGAGATCTTGCTAATAATGCAGTATCATCAGCATATAATGCAGTGATTGTTGAGCTTGGGTTTTGAGGGATACCATCAATATAGTTAGAAAACAGCAAGGGGCCAAGAGTGAGCCCTGCGGTACTCCCGCCAGAACCTTGCGTCTGGTTGATACAGTTTCATTTAGGCCTTCCGAATTTGATTTGCTTATTTAACCCTCGAAGACGACGCAGAGCTGGTTTAGGGATTTTATATTGTCTGTATGGTTCATTAAATCCAATATCACCACTACATAATTTGCTTAACGCCTCATACATATCTTCTTGTTTCCAACTATTATAGATTCGTTTTGACATATGTTATCAGGTCTATAATAAAAAAACAGAAATAGGAAGAAGTTTTGAACATATGCAAATTAATATGTCTTCTTTTAATATTGGCTTTAAAATGCACCATTTTCAAATAATGTATAAATGACAATCGAAACAGTTTCTATTTCATGTTCTACAGTCTTACCTGCACAGGCACTGGGCAGATCAAATTTAATAACAGAGAGAGGAATTCCTTAAATCGTACCAGTACGACTTGCGAATCTTATGTGGGATGTGGGTACGACTTAAGACACGGCACGTGGTACATTTCAAATAAACATATGAAATGAAAACACTAAATAAATCTACTACGATTTCATTTCGAATAAACAACTATTTAAATACTACAGAATGCATACCTGAACAGGAAAATGAATTTATCAATAATTTGCTTGCTACAAAAACTACCAAACATATACAGAAAATTATAAGAAAACAACAATGAACTTACTTATTGAAAGGATTTTTTAGTACACTGTAGGTGAACGACATTCACCATTCGAACCAATATGGATGACTTCTACCGGCAAGAAATGTGCGGCAAGAAGGTGTACACTTCTTGCCGCTAGAAGTGCTGTTATCGCGGTATTAAATTCTGAATCCAGGAGACCAAATCTGCACACGATAGCCCATGAGTGATCACATCAAGTCATTTTGAAGATGAATAATGACGTTCTTCTCTTCATATATCAAATGCGTTTCAGCATCGCAATTATCCTCTGAGTTGTATTTGCAATTTTTGCTATGTGACCATTGAAATTAAACTTCCTATCCACCATAATTCTAAGTTCACCAACTAATAAGGCTAGCTTCATTAGTTTCTCCAAGCATTCCCGCCAATTTAATATCCAATTGGAAATCCCTTCATCCCAAAATGCTTCACTTTACACTTACTAACACTAATTCAGAGTATAGATTGAACAACAATGACCTAAGGATTGATTCCTGGGATAGGAGGGTGTGCTGAGAAGTTCTAGTAATGGTCGAATTTCTTCAAAACCTCTGACATGTCTTCTTATAAATCCTAAAAGAAAAAAGAACAAATTATTATATAATGTGATGAAACATGGGGGGGGGGGAGGTTAAAGGGTTTTATGATATGTTCTTTCTTGTGGTTGTGGATCAGTTGCTTTAACGTCATTATTGTTCTAGATGTTTATCAGAAAACTTTTCAGTCCCTGGTTGTCTCCTATCTGTCAGATTCTCCTCCATCGTATGCCAATTTCTTATACCTGTCAGTGAGCCACCCACCTATCGAAATTAATACTTTATATTCTAATATTATATCCTTCAGTTTATTATGCAGCCTTTCTTGTGGTATCCTCTGAAATGCCTTAACAAACTCCAACCGTATCTATTCCTTTCTATCCGAATAGCCCATAATATTAATCTAAACTGCTAACACATGACCATCTTTTAGTAAACCTAACAAAGTATAGGTTGCCCGTCATCCTAATTTTATATACCAGTTCTTGTCAACTCCTCTAAATCTCTTCATGACTGTTCCAAAGATACTGATATATCAGTAATAATGCAGTATTGTACAACCATATACAATTTATTATTATTATTATTATTATTATTATTATTACGTGACACCGCCAGGGAGTCCAAAGACTCATCGAGGGAGGGAGGCCACCTACTCCACAAATTTCTGCCTCCATCACTCAATCCACCAACTACAACTACATTCATCATCTATACCAACGCCATCTACTGCCCACAATCACCACTAGTTTTCACAGACAATCAAAAACATCCATGTCCATGGCGGGATTCAAACCCACAGCCTTTTGGCTGGAGAGCAGATACACTAACCACTCGCCCAACCAGAATGGCAAAATTCCAACTCTGTCTCCGCCACTCCATCAACTATAACGAACAGCAACTACCATCATCATCTCGATCAACGCCATCTACCGCCACTACTATTTTCACAGACATCCATGCCCATGTTGGGATTCCAACCCGCAGCCTTTTAGCTGGCAAGCAGATATGCTAACCACTCGACCAACCAATCTGGCCTAATACTATCATGGGATTATCACATTATTTCCATTCTGTTAATTTTTTTCTGCTTTGAGACTCGAATTATACGACTATGGCATGGCCCTGACCAGTTCGACTAAACATTCAATAGCATTCGTCCTTGTACTCCATCTGTCGTCATTACGAATTCTTATCCAGGTTATGCGACAGCTCTGGATCTCGTTTCTCATGTACTGCTATCTGTTCATGGGAACTGTGTGGGTGCTGTATACACCAGGTTGATAGATGTTAGCGAAGTGAACACTCATTATTTTAACAATTATCTGACATAAACGTGCCTACTGCATTCAGTAAAGTTATTTTTGCACATTCTTTCTTTTTTTTACTTGTACCATAACGAGAAAATTATTTTGTGTTGGGAGTTTTTAAAAAATTGCATGCACAATTAATTTTTATACTCCATATGAGTTTTCCGTACAATACTCGAAAGTTTTGTAATCTTTTTAATTAAATTTCTTGGATAGCCATTGTTTACCAGGGTCTGTGATATATTAGTTCATTCGTCCTGGAGGTCTTTTTTTTTCTGATATGATGCTGGTGGCTCTATGTTTAAATATGTGTATGTGATGCTAAGTTTTTGAGAAATATGGTGAGTAGACGAGAAGTGAAGATAACGTCCAGTATGGGTATATCACAGACCCTGGTAAATATCGGCCATCCAAGAAATATAATTAAAAAGATTCTTCATAGCAACCCCACACAACGACAATCTGTAAAGACTCAATATAAATCCTAAATTGCCATCCCTTATGTAGGAACAGTGTCATAAAAGATTGCCACACTCTTCAAACCTTTTGAAATTAGAGTAACTTTCAAACCGATCGGAAACATATTAAGGTCACCAAAAGACAGTAATGCCTTCTTCAAATACGCTGGAGTATTTGAACATCCCTTGATCTTGTGGTCTAAACCACACAGGTCAGACATTAAGAAGTCTTGAAATAAGAAGAAAGGAACACTTAGGGGATGTTAAAAACAACAGAATAGATAGTTCCGGATTAGTCCTCCACTTCTTCAACACAAGCCACACCACTGAATAGGACAAAAGTTCAATGCCTTAACTAGAAGAAAATTTTCGGTGTCGTAATTTCAGAGAGGCCACAGCCTCTGAAAGCAGCCTAAACAGAAATGAAGGACTGATTCTGCCCGATATATGGAAAGCCCTAATAAGATTGCTAAGCTTGCCAGAATTTAATTTCGGTGCAAACTGCAGAGCGTGGACACACAACAATGACTAATGAAATACACGTTCCTTGTGTATAATGCTATGCGTATTTTTAATTTTGTCATATTTTATACGTTTGTTCTATGTACGAACGACTTTGAGTTGCAGTGGCGCACCCAGAGGGGGGGGCCAAGGGGCCTGGGCAACCCCAAAGAAAAGGAAAAAACACTAGAAAAATTTCCAAAAATCTTTTCCTAATTAAAATTCATTTTTTTTATTTATGTTGTGTGCTACTTATGAATTAGCGATCACTGCAGATGCTCAGTTATAGGTCGTATGCGATGTGTAGTGTGTATTCGCAAAACGTCTACTCAACTCGGCCCTCCCCCAAAGGTTAAATCCTGAGTGCTCGTCCCCCTCCAAGATTAAATCCTGAGTGCGTCACTGTTCAGTTGTCTTTACCGTTTGTATGTCCTGAAGGAGCCAACAGCCAACTTGATGAAACTTGTTGGCATAATTTATCATTAAATTTATTGGTAAAAAAAAGCAGTGTAATCTTATTCTAAAATTAATCAAGTTAGTGGCAAAAAAAATACTCAATTATTTTATTTTATTTTTATTTATTTTTTTTTTTTTGTTCTTAGAATATATAAGACAAAAGATGGGTGTTAATAACATCAATAATTGAACGTTTAAGAAGTTAAAAATAAATCTTGTTCTTCATGTACAAACAACTTAAGAACTATACATGCCCCTTTAACTTAGATCATTTTTTATGAATATACTCGATTCTGAAAATAGCTTATTGCAAAATTCCATATTCCAAATGTACTTACATGAAGTATAAATAATAATAATAATCAGCTGGCGCCTTTTATTCCCTTATTGGGAGTAGGTGAGGCCTTTTAACCCTGACTAGCTTTTGGAGACTGAGTGGGCTTCTAAATACTAAGAAATTTAATCCTTCGAGAGGATATTCTTATATAGAACAATTAAAAGAAATTACACGTAGAAAAGAAATAATTCATCGAAAACTTGTTGATAATCTACGTTTTTAAATAGGCTGTTCTGTCATTGTCAAAATCCAAATTTCTTCCTTAAAAATAAAGAAGAAATTTGGAAGGATTGAAATTACTAACGGCCTGTATAGCTAAGCAGAAGTGGTGCTTGTATCCCCTGTACTAGGCCGCACGAAGAAAGACTTAAGTGTAGTCGTCGACTGTAGGAACTTATTCTAAACCTTTTTTCGACTGGTTCCCAAGTTAGTCGATCTCTGGCAGGCAAACGGATTTTTTGATCGCGGAAACGTGTGTTTTTGGTCCCGAGTTTCCGTATTAATGATATAGTGATTGATTTAAGGAGGATAGTCAGTTATTTACTGACGATGCAAAACTCGAGAAAATTGCCCGTAGAACGACAAACAACATATCCAAAAAATATTTTTTTTGGATATGTTGTTTGTACCAAGAGATGGCAGCACTTATTTGCCTGTCTCTTCATCGGTTGCCGCTTATAACCGAGAAGTGAAAATAAGATCCAGTATCGGTTTATCACAGCCCCTGGTAAACAACGGCTATCCAAAAAATATAATTAAAACGATTCTTCATAGTAACTCTACACAACTCACATTATTTAAGACAAAAAACATATCCAAAAAAAAAAATTAAATATGTATCAAGAGATGGCAGCATTTGTTTGCCTGTCTCTTCATCGGTTGGTGCTGATAATCAGTGATAATCATGGGCCAGCTATCTCTGATTGGCTACCGATAAAGATTGAACTTCCTACCCAGTCTCCAAAATCAATAGTGTTAAAAGGTCTCGCATACTCCCTATAAGGGAATAAAAAAGGCATTAGCTGATTATTTTATGTATTGTTTATATCAATTAAAGATATAGGCATTTAAATAAAATAATAAATAATAAAAATAAATTAAGTAATGCCTTTTATTTCCTTATAGGGATTGCGAAGCCTCTGAACCCTATATAGCTTCTGGAGAATGAGTAGGCAGTTCAATCTCCACAGGTAGCCAATCAGAAATAGCTAGCCCAAGACTATCGCTAATTACATGCAATAACCAAAAAGCAAGGAATGGTAGCTAAGTATTGAAAAAGGTAAGTTAATGGTAAAATTCAGGAAAGGGGGTATAGGAATACTGCGCTCTGCAGTGGACATGGCTTTGTAAAAGACAGGTCCTACCGTAGTAATTTATGCACATTTTATATAAAAAAATAATAATAAGGGGACAGCAGAATTAGATAAAGGATATGGTAACACCATGATAGTGTTGAACTTTGCAAAGGCATTTGTCAGATTACAGTATGGAATACTAGTACATAAGCTGAAGCCAATATGAATGGCTTTGTACAAATTTTCTGATGTTTGTCAAGGATAATGAATATGGTTGCATGGAGAAATAACAGAGAAATGACAGACAGATACTAGAGAGTACTATATGGTGGCACAGAATCAAGGCAAAAGAGGGTTACTTGTGGAGAGATTCAGGGTTTACAACTCTTTAATTTGTATTAATCATATAGGGATTAATTTAGGAAGATATTCAGTTGCTTGCTGACAATGCAAAATGAGAGCAGTATGTGTTAAAGGTGATGTAGATATCCTGCAAGATAATTTAAATAAATTGGGACTGTGCGACATTTCTGCTCATGACAGAGAAATGCTAATCCATTCCAATTATAGGATAAGCAATGCGTTTCGTGGGATGAGTGTTTGTCATTATACGTCGGAAAATTATCTTTTCTTTTATGAAATTTCTAGTTTTTAAAGTGGTAACTATTTTGCTTGTACAACAGTTGGAAAATTTTACTTATAAAACACGTGATTTGGCATGTTGGTCACGAATTCGTACATCGCTTTATTTCTTTCTCCTGTTCAACATGAATTGACTCTTTTTTGGCACATTGCAAGCTGAGGTTCTCATATCTCTGGACGGACAGTAGTGTGGAGAAGGATAATGTTTGTCAAATTAATTTTGCAAAATGTAAGGTTTCAACACTTTATGATGAAAAGATTACAAAGTTGTATCATGTTAATGGACTGGTTTGCAAGAAATTGACAAGGAGTTTATGTGAGATGGTGGACAGAGATTTTAATTTCACAGAGCATATTGCAAAAGTTGGCAAAATAGCACAAAGGATTACGTGGATGTTAAAGAACACATTGACAAAGACAAGGAAGTTATTGTCCCTCTTTATAAGGCTATGATTTGGCCACATATATATATACTGTGCACAGATTTGGTCACCTAGTTTTCTTGGAGATTAAAACGTGGTAGAAAGGTTTTATAGACGAGTGAGCAATCCAGTGAAAAACTGTGGAATGTTCCAGATAAAAAATAGATTGAAGATGTGTGGGTTGTAATGTTTAACTGTAGTGTTTAAAGGAAACAAAATTAAAATTTTATTAAATTCAATGTATTGTAATTCAATTGCAAAAGGGATTCTAGAAGATTGACACAAGAGAAATTTTTCAAAACAGAATGATTAGAAAGAGAACAAGGGGTCTAGAAGTTATATAAAAGAATATAAGAATGGGTAGTAAAGGGTGTACAGACTAGATTTTTTGTTGGAGAGTGGTGAATGAGAGGAATGCATTGCCAGAGGTATCATATTGTAACACTTCTACTGACTCATTTGGACATATTAAAAAAATGGGGATGGTGTTGGGCAAGAAAACTTTTGCATAAGTTGTCGAGCCCCGTGTGCATGTAGGTATGCATATATATAAACTATGCTGCCAAAAGTATTTGGATACCTTACATTCCATGCAAATTTTGGCCCTACTGCTTGCAAATATCCTACCACATGCAAATATTCAGTCTCGCTGCGTAAGTCTGGTAATTAAAAATGGAATGTATTGCATGTTTTGCGCTGTACTCAATGTTACGATTCCACGTTAAGCTGAAATGACAAACTTCCAATGTGGGATGGAAGTTGGGTATCACATCAGTGGTCTCTCTCTCTCTCTTTCTCTCTCTCTCTCTGTGACATTGCTATCCAGCTAAGTATACCGAAATACACCGTTGCTTATGTCATTCGTAGATTGAAAGTTGATGGTGTTAGCACAGTAGGAAAACGCCTTGGTAAGCTATCGACTCACTGATCGAGATCGGCGAGCTCTCTTCTTGGAAAGTTCGAGCATCCATCGTGACCTCACAGTCAAGCTAGAAAATTCTGCAGGGAGATCTGTCAGCACTAGAATTGTATGCAGAGAGGTGCATTGCTCAGGTTACTATGGAAGAGCTGTTGTGAACAAGTCGCACATTGTAAAATCTATGGCAATTATTAAATATTGTCGTCTGCGTCATTGTAAAAACTACGATATTATACCATTCACTTCACAAATCTTATTCCTAACTTATCTTCAAAATTTCACTTTACGTAATTTATAACTCTTTTTCTTTAATCATAACAGTCGTTTCTTTCCGAGTAAATAATCCGTTGCTTGATTTAATCTCTTAACTCACAATCCTTACACTCAATTGAATTCCCTTTTATCTCAAGGCAGCAAATGTTACTGTTCTTGTGTGCAAACCTTCAGAACTAAGAGAATGCCTCAGGCTGGAGCCAATCTCTTTGTCTGAACAACTGGTGTTTCTCTAAACTGAATTTTGGAAAATTTATTTGATTTCTAGCTGCGCCACCAAAATTCGTGGATAGGATATTATTGTCCTCCAGAAGAAAAACTCTCAGTTAACCACGGAACCTTCCTCTCTTACTTATAACTAAATCTAGCAACCTAAAACTTCTTTACAACAGTCGTGGCTATTCAAGGACAGACAGATTCGAATTCAATGAGCAGTGCATTGGTGACAGGAAGCAGGCAAATTATTTAAACAAGAAAACAATTTATTCATAATCCAAGAAATGTACAAAAAAGTCAAAACTAAAAACTCAAGTAAATCAGATTCTATACTTCAAATGCAACGCGTAAATACAATCACAATTACTCCTCTAATGTAAACAATTCTTGTAAGACCACGTGTCTATGATAATACGTTTGTTAGCCACACTTAGGTCAATTTCACTTAAACAAATGCATGCTCAGCAAAAATATAACAATATTAAGCACGCAATATATCACTTTAAATTCTGATAAGTTTTCTCTCACATGTAACTGAACAAGACAATTCAATTGTTAGCTAAATGCATATAGTACTTAAGTATCATTACAAACAATAACTTTAAACAAATATCCATCACAAATTCTGCCTCTAGTAAAACAATAGAAAGATCTTATTTGAATCAGTTGTCTGTTTCTCTCTGATAGATTCTTGAATTCAGTTTCTTCTATTACCTGCCAATCTTGGTAGTGCATACATCTACCTTCTCTAGGATTTATGGGATTTCCTCTTACTATTTGCGAACGTCAGAAAATTGGCGGCATGAAAATCCGGTATCTACTTTCTCCTAAATACAACTGGAATTAGTTGTCTCGCACTTCTGGTTGAAATGGAGGGCTCCGATCTCGAACCGGAGCGACTTTCCTGAGCCTGGATCCAAAACAGAAACGATGACAAACTTATTCTGCCCCACAAATCTAATCTGCCACTCCATGCATGGACTTCCGCATGAAGACGACTAGCCATAATCCCATTGTGACTCTGTAGCCTTTTGCCTTTAGTTGCCATAACTCACATCGTAACTCTGTAACTCCACATCTCCTGACTCTGCGATCTCATTCGACCCAGTGACCTCGCAACTTCTCGCTGACCAAAGAACTCAAAAAACCTGACTCACCATAGCAACCCTCTATTTATCTCACTCTGTTGACCTTAGGTTCTGCTATGTTTTAAGGCGGGAAACCCACGTGCATATTTGATCGTGTTTGTAATCGCCCTAGGTGATAAGTTAAGAAGATAATCCGTCTGGAAATATCTTTTCTGGAATTTTCTTTAGACACAAATAATTTCACATTTAACTTTCTTTGTTCTTTTAGAATGACTTTTAGCAGTCACATTATTTTGTAATTTACAAAACTTTGTTTCCATATTACTAAACTATAAAAAATTTGCTAATTATTCACAAGTCTGCCAAAAACCATGACATCTGATGGCTACCTGGATATCCTGAACAACTTCATGCTCTCGAGTATGCCATAGAAGTACTTCGGCAGTGACATTTACATGGAGTACGACAATGATCCATGCCATATGGCACTGCATGTCAGAGACTGGTTTTCTCAAAACAACATTAAAGCATTGGCCTGCCAAGCTCAGAATCCAGACCTCAACCCAAAGAACATCTATGGGATCATTATGATCATCGTGTAATTCTTCTGGATATTCTAAATCAACGTCTATCATTCTAGCCTCGAGATATTTAAGCATCATTAGAAACTGGGGACTGAAGTGTCATTTAAAATTGAAATATTACTTGGATACCATTGTAGCAGCAGATACAAACCCAATGCAGATATTTCAACTATATATCCTGTTAGGTGGATTTAAAAACAATGTTGCATTTCATTATCACCAGGAACGATTATTATATGTATGTTAGTTTCACTCCATTTAAAATCTTTATAAGCTAAATATTGATTCATTATTTAATGTACAGGGTGTCCCATAAGTCCCAAAATATTTCAATAATTCATAAAAATCAGAAAAATTGATATATTGGAATGCAGTTTGCATGAAAGTGAATTGCAAGGAAGGAGATTCTTTTGGTGGGGTGAAAAATTTAGTTCAAATTTTCACTAGTAGAGTGCGCTGTACCACATGCCTCATTTGCAATTATTATTATTATGTGATACCTCCAGGGAGTCCAAAGACTCATCGAGGGAGAGTGTGCCAACAGCATCGAACGATTGATTCCCTTCCAACTACTAACCACGCTCAGGCTTGCTTAAGCCATTAGTAACAGAGGCTCTACCAATCGACCAACCTTTGCAAAATGTGCAGATGAGTTATATAATGCGCTGGGGGTACTGCTGGCAGCTCGTAATGACTACGTGCGAATTTCCAGTCAATGGGGCAAACAGAATTATTTTTGTGAAAAGAAAAAAATTGTTGCTGTGATGATAAGGCATTGTTAGTGAAGTTGTTTTATGTAAGTGGGGAATCGGTAGTAGAAGCTTTGCGAAATTTTCGAACGCAGAAAAGAATGAAGAAAGGTCGAGGTCCTATCACTCTTGGCAGACTACAGGCTCTAAAAAGGCATTTCGAGAAAACTGGAAATTTGGCAGATCGCCCTCGCATGGACGGAACAGTGTTATCCGAAGCTCGTAACAAAGTTGTGGTATAGCAAATGAATGCCCTAGTGGCACAATCAACAATCGGTATTAGCAGTGCATGGGAAGCTGCAAGAATCACAGGAATAGCCAGAACGTCCGTATTCGGCATCCTTCATGGTGTGTTATTATTATTATTATTATTATTATTATTATTACGGGCAACTCCAGGAGTCATTAGACTCATCGAGGGAGGCCCAAATCATATTCATCACAACTATTTGACATTCATACAGTATCTATCATACCTCGCCTTAAACTCATTCACTGTCACAGCATCCACTACAGACTCAGGGAGCGCATTCCACTCATTCACTACTCTAAAAGTAAAGAACCCAGCTCTAACACCTTTACTAACCACACTTTTGCCCAGTTTCCATGGATGTCCCCTAGTCCTCCCACAACCAGCCCTGTTCTCAAAAATATCTTCTGAATTAATTTTATAGAAACCCTTCAGTAATTTGAATGTCTCAATCATATCTCCCCTCCTCCGCCTATCAACCAATTTTTGCAACCCACAAATCCTCAACCTGTTCTCATACGGTTCATTCCACAGACCTGCTATCATCTTGGTCACTCGCCTCTGGATCCTCTCCACCTCCTCCCCATCAAGAAGAAACCTAGGTGACCAAATCTGAGCACAGTAGTCTAGATGGGGTCTTATCAAGGCTCGATAGAGAGGAACAATAACCTGCTTGTCTCTGCTTGTCAACGTATTCTTCAGCAACCAAGTGATTTGATGAGCTGTTTTGGTCACTTTTGCAATGCGTCCCCTAAATTTCAATTCCTTATCTACCAACACTCCTAAATCTCGTGCCTCATCAATTTCCTGGAGCAGGATTCCACCAATGCAGTAAACTGCCGCCAATCTTTTCACCCCAAAATGCATAACCTTACATTTTGCCACATTAAACTGACATCCATTCTCCTTAGCCCAGACCTCCAATCTATCCAAATTATCCTGCAAAATTTTGACGTCATCTGCATTCACTATTGCCCTACCCAACTTCGCATCATCCGCAAACAAATGAACTGTTCCTCTCAGATCATTTCCTATATCATTTATGAACAAATTAAACAGCAGTGGTCCAAACACAGATCCTTGTGGCACACCACTAGTCACAGGCCGTCTTGTGGACTCTACTCCCGAGTAAACCACTCTCTGATATCTCTCCGTCAACCACCCTCCTATCCATCTCACCAACCCTATGTCCATTCCCATATGCTGCAATTTACTGATTAGAATTCCATGTGGAATCCTGTCAAAGGCCTTGGCAAGGTCCAGTAGAATCACCGTAAACCCATTACCCTTATCCAGTTCAGCCGTCACTGTGTTATAATACGTGAGCAAGTTACTGAGGCATGACATACCCTTCACAAAACCATGCTGTCCCCGATACAGTATCCCATTTTCTTCTATCCAATCTTGTATTTTCCTCTTGACTATTTTCTCTAAGACCTTGACAATGATTCCTGATATGCTAATCGGTCGGTAATTTATAACAGAAGTCTTGGAACCACCTTTGTGCAGTGGAACTATTTTCCCCTCTTTCCACCCGCTCGGGACTAACCCAGACCCGAGACTCAAATTAAACAAAATGGTCAAGGGTACTGACAATTCTTTAGCTGCTTCTCGTACAACACGAGCTAGTATACCATCCAATCCCACAGATGTATTGACATTGATGTTATGCAATAGACTACTCACCTCCACTTCATTAACCACAATTCCCGTATAATCTACTGGTTTATTCGTTTCTGCAATGTCACCACCTGGATGATATACTTTTGCAAAGTGCTCACTCAGTAACTCAACTATCTCAACTGATTCAGTTACCTCCCTACCATCGGCATTCTTTAAAATCAATCTGCCATGTACATTTTTCCTTTTACTTGCTACATATCTAAAAAACTGTTTAGGATTCTCTTTAGCCTGCATGGCCAATGTTCTTTCGTAATCCTTTTTTGCTTTTCTTACCACACTCGTCACCCTTCTGGCCTGCGCTTTATACCGTTCATGTGCCTGCCGGTCACCCTTCTCCTTAAATTCCCTCCATAGTTGTTTCTTTTTTTGCAACTCAAGCTTAATGGTGTTATCCATCCATTTAACCCCTACTTGATTTATTATTCGGACTCTAGGTATACAGTCAGCCATTGCTTCATGCAAGCACTTCTTAACTACCTCCCATGCACTATCAACTTCTAGTCCTTGCAGTTGTACATGCCATGGCACTGAACCAATCAAACTCCTAAGCTTGTCATACTTTCCCGCCCGATAATTCCATATGTACCCTGTCTTAATTGAAAATTCTACACCTTTAGCCAGCTCCCAAGTTAAGACCCTATGATCACTCTCACCGATTGGTGGCAATGTGGTCATATTTGTTACAGCCAAATCCTCAGATGTAATTACTAGGTCAAGCACTCTCTGACCCCTAGTATTTTCCATTACATGCTGTCGCAGATAGTTATCCCTTAATAACCGCATAAAATCCGGTTCCTTCCTCCCGTGTGTCCTCTCCTCACTCCAATCAATGCGACCATAGTTGAAATCTCCCATAATAATCACCTTCCTTCCACCCATTTCTTCTATTTGCTTGTGCATACTGTCACCACCATCTTTTCCATCACCTGGTCTATAGCAGCACCCAATTGTATATTTAGTTCTGCTAGCCACAATCTCACACCAAATGGCCTCAAATGTGCTTTTCTCTATCCTGCAATTCAACTTCTATTCTCCTTGGCTGGAGCTCATCAGCTATCATCAACAATACTCCTCCCCCATTTTATTCTCTCTGTCATTCCTGAACACACTATACCCATCACATTCAATCCCACTAGTTATATCATCTACAGTCAGCCATGTTTCACTAATACCTATAACCTGTAGTCTGGAAGTGCCAACCATGGCCAAAAACTCTTCCTTCTTGTTCCTAATACTCCTAGTATTAGTGTACATGAATTTAAGACCCCCATTAGCCCCAACCCTACCTTGATGCCTTATATTAACTATCCCACTCAGATTTGTTGTCCTTATTTGCTCTGGCATATTATATTCATTCTTACATTCAACTGCCTCCATAAGGACTGTATCTCTACTCCCCCCCCCCCCTAACAAATCTAGTTTCCCTGAATTTGCACATCCACTACATTCAGCAACATTTTCTCAAGTCTTCTTACACTGTAACCATTCAAATGCAAGCCATCCATCTTATATAGATCCTTTCGCCCATCAAACTCACTCCACACATCCACAAATTCCACACCACTCGTCATACATAACCCACGCATAAAGTCATTTGCAATTATAGCCCTCCTTTTAAACATTTCACTGTCATACCGTGGCAAAATACTAATCATTCTAACTCTCTCACTCTTTTCTTTTGCTACCTCAAACAATTCATTCAGGTCTTCTATCATTTCCATTTTATCTCCTTTCAAATCATTCGTACCTGCCACAACAATTATTTCTTTCACCCTTTCCTTTTGCTCTCTAATAGACGCAGTTACGTCCTTTATGGTCGCACCAGGTTGGTACGATTTTGTCAAATCCTCTACTAACACACCTCGTACTAACGAGTCTGCATACAGCACTCTATCCTTCATTTTGTTCATGTTCACATTCATACGTCTATTTTTCCTGTCATACCTTTTATTATTGGTTGGTTCATTCAGTCTACTTTTGTTCATGCACTCTAGTTGCTGTTTTGCTCTTTCTATCGCACTATTCAACAACGCGATCTCACTCAATGCATCTATCTCATCTTTTTTGTTCTCTGAGAAACCATTTATACTATCATTCACACTTTCTACATTCACACTCTCACAATTTTCATGTACAACCTTGCCGTTTCTTGCCATATCCCTATTTCCTTCATTCTGAAGGTTGACAAAAATATCACACTCACGATCCGAAATACACTTCAATTCCGCATTCTCCCTACATTTTCTACACACATTCAATCCTTGATCATCATCTAACCACACTCCGACCGCACTCCGCAAAGCGTACATTTCACAGCTAGTACACTGACTCATTTCTTTTATGCTACCGTTCTTTGATAACGATGGCGAACCTTCATTACTGGCCGCCATTTTCCTACGCACAGGTGCCATATTTATCTGTAACGTGTTTTGTCAAATTAAACGTTATAACACCAAAAATAGACGCACTAAAATACGCAAGGCAAACAAAACAAAACTACACAATGTTAAGTAATTTGTATCGATAACTGAAAATGATACTTATCTTATCTGGAGCTTGCACGAACACTACTCATTACGAATTCATCTAGCGGCGACTTCCCGACATAGATTATGTTATAAAACACTTTAGTACACTAACCACGTTAATAAAGCTCTAATAATATACCAAAATTAAACACTTAAGTCCATTAAATTCAATCCAAAACACCAATAAATCAACAAAAAACACAAATCTCTCAGGAGCTCTCCGATAGCTCTCCGTTAAGCTTGTATCAATACAAGCTTCGATCTCTTCGCTAGCTATTACCAAGTGATACCACTAAGAGCGAGGAATTCGCAGCGTGCATTTTGAAAAAAGTCGCAGAGGATCCACAATGGTTGTACAACATTTTCTGGACAGATGGAACGCATTTTTTGTTGCATGGACAGTTAATACGCATATTCTACGAAAAGTGCACTTCATCTGTGAAGCGGACTTCGTCCAGCCAAAAGTGCGCAGCCTCTTGGCTGGAGAAAGGATGCGCTAACCATTCGGCCATATTCTCTGTAAACGTGTCAAATTTCAAATTCCTGCGTTGTCTCAACGCATCCTAGGAATTTTAGAAACAATACATGCATGCGGATGAAGGTATATGTTATGATCATAACGAAGTTTAGTAATTATCTGTTATACTAACTGTCAAGGAAATCGTTCCGGTAACTTATATTATGACCCAGCATGATGGGGTATAACTTTTATGAGGCTCCTCTACTCAGTAAATGTTAGGATATCTATACTTGTGAGGCCCTAAGTTGCAGCTTTTCTAGTTATGCATAAATCTAACCGTATGGTCCGCAAAACATGGACTCATGTAAGTAAATAAAAAAGATTGTGATACCTTCAAAAAACGTATTACAAGGTATGATAAAATATGGTGTTATTGTGTTGTAAAACATAATTATTCCAGTTATGCCTTTTTCATATATTAGCAGGTATAATTAAAATGAATGTATAATTGGACTTCCAGATAACAGTGTGATCATTTCATTTATTTACATAAATTCACAACAGATAATAAATCTTCGAGTATTCGTTAAACCTGTAGCACTGTAAAATATCAACAGTCACGATAAAATAAAAAAATACAAGAAACATGAAATCTCTTTTTAAATGTTGGATTTGTAAGAAATTTATCTTAACGTGTAGAATATCAAGAACTTTACACTGTGGGATGAACAAAATACATCACAGGAAGAATTTTTTATCAACTTTAAATGACCTTCACAGAATGCAGAATTTCTGGTACTGATGACGTTGAAGATGAAAAGATAGATGAGTTCACCGTATTTATCTTATTCCTTTTGACGTAGAGAATGAGATCTTTCTTTGTAATAATACCTTGCAGTACTCTGAAAATTAAAGGATTATTAATATGTACACATACACATTACTGACTGAAGATCCCAAAATCTTTAATATGAAATCAGATAATTATTTCATTAAAAATATAAATAACAATACATTTGTAAATTACCAAGGCCTGTGTAGCTCAGTTGGTTATAGAATTGCGAGAAGCAATTTCACAAAATTAAATAGTTATAACACTGGCGTTTGCACTCCATAGCGCTTGACCACACGAAAAAGGACTTGGTGGTTCAAATCTAATAGCTGACTAGAGGAAATTTTACTAAGCCTTTTTTCGACTGGTTTCCGAGTTAGTCGATCTCTGGCACGGCCAAGCGGGTTTTTTCTCCCGGAAATTCGGGTTTTTCGTTCCTTAAACTCAAGAAAATTGGCCATCGTACCCATACTGTTTAAGGCATGAAGAATATTGTGCTAGGATTAGGGACCACGAGATGGCGGCACATGCTAGCCGCCTTCTTTACTGCTTACCGATTAATTAGCGATAGCCTTGGGCCAGCTATTGCTGATTGGCTACCAGTGGAGATTGAACTGCCCACTCAGTCTCCAAAAGTTAGCGAGGGCTTAAACGGCCTCGCCTGCTCCCTATATTGGAACAAAAAGGCGTTAGCTGATGACAAACAAATAGTAATACCCCTTGGGGTAAAAGCAGCTGTACAAGACGTGTTCAAAAACAGACCGAATTTTTTAAATAGTGTGCCAACCGGCACAGGGGGCATGCTGCAGCTACTGAGTGCACCTAGCGACAGGTTTTGACAGCAAGCTGCCATTTCGTCCATTCTGCTACGAGCATTAGTCGTCGAGTTATATTCACTGAAGTGAACATGTGCACAAGCTGTTCATCAGAAAAAGTGACAATGAAAGCGTTTGAAGAACAACATTTGTGTGTGTGTGTGTGTGTGTGTGTGTGTGTGTGTGTGTGTGTGTGTGTGTGTGTGTGTGTGTGTGTGTGTGTGTGTGAAATTTTGCTGCAAACTTGGTAAAATTTTAAAGATATTTCAATTGCATAAACAAGCATACAGGGAGGACTGTATGAGCCGAATGCAGTGGTGTGAGTAGTTTAAGCGTTTTAAAAAGGCAGAACGTCGGTCGGTGAAGATCACAAGCCTGGACGACCTTCCACAGATGATGACCATGCCAAGAGAGTTCGTGCTGTGATTCGTGGAAATCGTCGTTTAACTGTCTGAGAAGTTGCTGACGAAGTGGGCATCAGCATAGGATCTTGCCATCAAATTTTGACTGAAAATTTTCAGATGCGTCGCGAAATTGCAAAATTTTTGCCACGTTTGTTGACTGACGATCAGAAAGAGAACCGTGTTGAAATCAGTCAGGAACTGCTTTCCAATGCAAATGGTAATGAAAACCTTCTTAAGAGCAGAACATCATACTGAAAGCTAATAGGGTTAAAAGGTTCTCACTTACTCCCTATAAGAAAATAAAAGGTGTTCGCTGATTTTTTATTTGTATCATTTGTACAGTACCAGAAAGCCGTTGACAGAGTCTTAGGGAACAAACCGAACCATACTTAAGAACCTAAACATTACAAATCAGCTGCTTGCAGTAATAACTAACATCTATCAAAACTAACAAATATCTGTAAGAATTAATGAAAAAGTTACAGAATGGAAATCAATAAACCAACGTCACCACCCTTATATAACATATACATAGATGAAATAGTAAAGAAATGGAAGAAAAATACAAAGCAACATTTAAACTATTGTAGAACTATACTTAATACCCTTTTGCCTGAAGATGACGAGATAATCACAGCAAAAAAGGAAAATGAACTCTAAAGATCAATATCGTACTTCTTAAACATAATTGCTAAAGAATTTAGAATGCAAAATCAACAAACAAAACAAAAATCATGGCTCTTAAAGGACCATCTCCAGTCAGAAGTAAAATCATGATTGAAAATAAATTTTTAGGACAAATTTAACTGCTTCAAATACCTTGGATATGCTGTATCATATACAAAAGAAATTGACATTGATATCAAAAATTCTAACTTTTTAAAGATAACAGGGATTATCAATAATATTTTAAAATCCAACAAATTACAAAAGCATACAAAAATAAGAATACCGAAAGAAGTGGTTTGAACATATTGAAAGAATGAGCAATTCAAGATAACAAAAAAAAATAGTCTGATATTAACCAATTGAAGGACATATAAGTCAGGTACAACCAAAGAAAAGAGAGAAATGAGACCTGAACAGGCATTTGGGCCTAAATCCCTGAAAGGATGATGAAGATGATGAGGAAATATAAATAACAAAACATTTCGTTTATATCGTTTCAAGTGCACAAAGAATATAATTTTGAGATTACAAAATATCTTCGCTTAGTGCAACAAATATTAGTGGCAATAAAATTTTTCCAGCAATCCTGAACTGTTTTTTAATTCACAAAATGTATATATTTTGTGAATTAATTTATATATTTATATATAAATTTATTCTCAGCTACCTTTATATATTTATATATAAAAGTGGCTGAGTAATCTATACAGATAGAGATCTCATCCATATTCTGTAAATAATAATAAAAATGAGTGTCATTTTTAATACTGTATACTTATTTTGCTTATTAAACATAATGTAAAATCTGTAACGTGTTATGAAATCTTTTGAACCTTTCTGCCATGAACCTATTTCATCATCAAGTACAGCCTGAAATATATATTTCAGTGAGATAAAGCCCTTTAGGTAACAACAAAGCAAGCATTAAAAAAATCTGCAAATTTCAAACACAAAGTTTCGATACATCTCCACAGGTGAATAATTTTGCTATACATATGACTGGTCCCGGAAAGATGTCTATGAGAGTGGCTCCATAAGTTTCTGGCCTGACTAACGTTTAGAGGTGATAGAAAGAAAACAACTGCGTCACTTTTCAACATAATCTCCCTTTATTTCCACACACTTTTCACATCTTTGAATTAACATTTCTATGCCCTTCAAAAAATAGTATGTGCTTTTTGTCTGCAAAATGGCCTAAAACTGCATTTTTCACCTCATTGTTATCTGCAAATTTTCTTTCTCGGAGGTTTTTCTTCAGTTTTGAGAAGAGGAAGTAATCACTGGGTGCTAGATCTGGGCTGTAGGGGGGGGTGTTCAATCTCCTGGAAGCAACAGTTCTTTGCGACAATAGGCGTATGTACTGGAGAATTTTTGTGAAGTAGACGAACACCATGACTCAGTATTCCTCGTCTCTTCTCCTCGGCGTCGCGCAGTTTGTGCAGGAGTGAAGCATAATATTCTGCATTCACGGTGGTATTCCTTTCCTTGAAGTCAGTAGAACTCCCTGGCAATCAAGAGGATTCCCCGGCAATCCCAAGAGATTGCTGTCATGATCTTCTTGGTGGACTGGGTGATTTTGGCTTTTCTCGGCGGTGCTTCGCTTGGTTTGCGCCACTCCATGAACTCTCTTTTGGAAAGAGGATCATGGTTTCATCCCTGGATTCCAATGGGTTCCAGCACGTCTCTCTGATTCCCTTGGCAAAGCTCTAAAAACTTGCGGGAACAGGTCACACGATGCTCTTTCTGAATTGAAGAGAGAAGTCGGGGCACCCACCTTGCACTAACTTTCGTCATGTGAAGCTTCTCGTGAATGATGTAAAAGCGGTTGTTATAGAAAGCTCCAACCTTGCTGAGATTTCTTTGAGCTTCAGCTGTCTGGCATTAAGCAGTTCCTTCTCAAAGAGAGATATTTTCCTCTATCACTCCTTCCGCAGGCCAACCATCACGAGAATAATCTTTGATGCTCTCTTCCTAGGAGAACCTATTTAGCCCATTCCTTCAGGGTAGAATATGAAGGAGAAGTCCTCATAAACACCATTATCCAATCTCTGTTTGATAGCACTTGGAGAAAGCCCTTCTTTGGTGGAAAAACTTTATCACAGCACGGTACTCAATTTTTAACATTACAGCCACTTAGCGTGTCACGTGTTAATCAACTAGTGTCTTCAACTGAATGATGCAAGTAGATAGTTGAAACTGGTACACTAAGCTTCCCCGTAGATGATGCTATCTGTCACGCATGGCGTTTTGTAATCGGCGCGAATTTTGTATGTCATGCCGGAAATTTTGGGAGCCTATCTCGTAATCTAAAATAACGTATTTATTCTATATGATTTTCCGGGGGGGGGGGGAAACAATGGAACTCCCTGCGATAACTTTTTTTTTTTCATTCAGGTATCAAACACTCGACCGTTAACAACAACATTTTCCATCCAACTTGGGTTTAAAAGCTAATGAATTCTGCACTACCTTGATATGGATATTCTGCGAAGAAATGACAAAGAGAAAATTTCCATTTTAGCCAAGTATGATTTTGATATAAATTGTTAGGATTGGAAATAGTTGGAGTAGATTTCGATTTCGCTATTACTGAATTCTCAGCAACTGAATGCTTTCTTTTCACTATTGAGCAATCTGCTGATTGTATCGTTTCGGATTTATTAACTTCTCCTCTGAACTCTTCACGTGTAGATGTCACCGAGCAGGTATTTTACCACTTGATGTTTTCCGCAGGCGAAAAACAATGACAAAACATTTTAAAAAATCTCTTTCTCTACAAATATACAAGAAATGAACAGATATTGGACACTATCTGTGGATGAATTTCATCATCACGAAAACGCTAGTGTGACCAAAGCCCTTCACTTCACCGTATCCAAACCCTGCTGCAAGATGAATAGAAGTAAAGAACAAAACTTAAGTTATTTGATTCTCTTATTTTCGAACAATTTTAATTAAATGATGATTTAATTTAACTGTAGTGCTGATTACAATATATATATAAAAGAAAACTAAAATAATTCTACCCTTAGCGTTCTTTTTCTAACCACATTATCAACGTACTCCATGAACCCTGTTCTAGCAGAATTTCTAGATATGGAATCAGTAATGATATCAATGTTAGCGCTAAGAAGTTATTAAACACGATATGGCGAGAGAGAGAAAAAGTACTGAACTTCGACAATCTCTTCAGCGCTATGAGATATGCCGATCGATTGCATGCACATTAATAAAAAAGCACATGTAGAGTCTACGCCATTACATTTAGCAGCACCAATGGAACTTCCAGATCTAGCACCCGTAGAAATGGAAAAGACATTTATTGTTGAACATTATTTTCGTTCATACGGAGTTGGTAGAGCAAATGGTCCAAGCCTACGACATGTTTGTGAGCAGTTTGTTCGTTGTTTCCGTAAGCGTGCCCCAAGCAATTGTGTCATCATTGCCTTTTTATCAGTACTCTTCCTCGAGAGGCTCATAGAATTCCAATTCACTTCACATTCTCCTGATCTCACATCGCTTGATGCCTTCGTTTGGAATAGGTCGAAGGAATGGGTATTCCACCATGACCCGCCTTCAAACCTTGATGAAGTAAGGGATAAAATTGCACGGTATGGCCAGCAGATGTCCCAACTCTTGTTCTCCAAGATGACAGAGAACCTTTGCATGCGCTATGAAACCTGTCTTGAAAGACAAGGTGCCCATTTCGAGCACGTACTGTACCGTCGTTAATGCTTCATTCCGCCAATATTCCGCCGATAGTTGTGGATGTACATATCATCATGTGTGAACATAAATTTCTTTGTTAATAAACCCGTTTACTTCATAACATTGTAATTATTCAGTACTTTTTTTCCTCGCCATGCTCTAGAAAGCGTCAATCATATTTGCCACCCGCTTACGAATAGATTCTTCAGTCAAAGAATCAGCGAGAAAGGGTGAGAGAGATGGCGAAGGAAGCAGAACATTTTGGCCTGCATTACTATAATACATTGACATGATTTCGATTCCTAAATAGGTGAATGCAATGAGAGAAAAATTACTTACCCTTTATGCACAACCATAACTCGATCCATTTCTAATTTCCTGAACATGTCAAGCAGGAGGTGCAGTGATGTGTGAGGAGATACTGTTATAGGAGCCTAACATTGACAAAGCAAGAAACAACAAATTACGAAATAATTGTGACAATAAAAGAGATAAATCACGAAATTCAGAAAATAGTTTGTGTAAGTGGTTAAAAAAAAACAAAAAAAAAACGGTTTTCTCTTCTAGAAAAAAAAAAAAAGAAAAAAAAAAAGTAATATCTTTCACTGCTAAGCAAAGTACTAGTTATGCACTTCTCCACAGTCTTGGCTACTCGCTGAACCTCAAATATACGAAAACAACGTAATACAAACAATATAAATTAACAAATGTATTGTTAATTTATTGCAAGGTTTGCTTTATTCTTCACACTCAAACCATGGGGAGCGACTTCCTCCCTTGAAAAAAAATGTAAATATCGCTTTTAATAGGAATAAATATTCAAAGAAATATAAAAAAAAGAAAGAAAAAAAAAGACACAACCTAACACCAATGTAATGCACTAATGTAATAACGACAGTTTATTGCACAATATATCCGGTATTGCATCATGAAGAGTATAAAGAACAGAACTGCTTGGTCATAGTAGTTCAAGTATGATGGAACCATTAACTGTTCGTGAGAAGGAATTTTCCCTGTGATATATTAGCAAATCTATTTGGATTCTATAATTCAGCAATGTCTCATATCTTCAAAAATAATGCGGGGTAGGTGTGGTGAGGAAAGCTAGACATGGAAGGAAAAAGCTATCTATAGAAAAGCAGAACTGCTATTCTGAAGTGATAAGCATTACAAACTCGTAAGGCCATGTGAGATCAACTGAAACTTACAGTAATGTTGGTGCAGGAGTGGCGGAAGATAGCTGTACAGTTAAATGTCGGTTGGTGGAAAGCAACTTCAAAGCCTTTCATTCCAAATAATAATAATAATAATAAATAAATAAATAAACACGCTACGTGGAATTCAGATTCGACTGAATACTTTTTTTATTCAAATGAATCGGAGTTCAATCTATGTGGCTCAAATGGAATTCAGAATTTCAAATGTAGATTTTTGGCGAGGCTTTCCATCAAGACGGTTCGAAGGATGCAAATTTTTCTTGTTAAGTGATTTGTGTTCCAGTTTCATTAAAGATGTTGGTCGACAACACTTTCTGAAAGGAACTCATGAAAATTGATAGCTATATTGACAAACTGACCGCTATCATCCATAACTGAATACTTTATGGTTAAAACTACATGTTAGAATGACTTAGCACCATGTCATTATTTGAAACTGACAATGATTATTATTTAAAGGTACAGTTTATTTTTACATTTTTACTAATATTTTATTCTCCCTCTTCCTAAGTATACTACGTATTGCTGAAATCTGAAAGCAAAGAAATAGGGAGAAAGGCACCCAGGAACGAAAAAAAAAAAAAGAAGAAGAAGAAAAGAAATAGAGAAAACGATCATACGAATAGATTATTTTAAATTCAGCACGTGTATTGTATGAAAGAGCCTCAGTAACTCAGTCGGTATTGAAAGCCCTGGGTTCGATTCCCGTCCAAGACGTGTGAATCTTTCGACTAAAGGTGAGTTAGCCTGCCTCATACGGAGGTAGGGGAGTTTTTCACCTGGAAACTCGGGTTTTTCATCCCCCCCCAGAACAAGCAAATCGACTCCGTGAACACACGCATCTCCAGGCATAGGACACACCTGGAGGTATAGGGCCAACCACCTTATCTTCGAGATGGTAGAGGTTGAGAAGTCAAAGCCCACAGTTAAAGAACCTCAATGGTTCGTGAAAAAGCTTAAGACAAGACAGACATTGTACGAAATCTGATTTCCAGTATGTGACACTGAACTGTACTGCGTTAATGAAAGCAAAAACGTAGTCCAAAGTCAGTATGCAGAAATATCTTATAAGATTATATTACATAAATTTCAACAAAAAAGTGTTTGACTCATTTGGCTGCATATTACATTGCTTCAAATTTTCTGATTTGATGAAAATTATACAAACGCCAGTTTTTCAGTATATTTTTTTTATCTCTTAGATAAGTTTTGTACATTAAAAAAATAAAAAAACATTCGCAATTAAATGTCAGATAAATATGACGTCACTCAAAGTGTAACAACAAATAAAACTATTAAATTTATTAAAATTTTATAATTACTGGAAAAAAAGCTGAGAAGCGCCCCAGGTTTTTATTTATTATTTATCATATCGTATGGTTCCTTTGTACAAGGCTTTGATCAGGCCACATATGGATTACTGTGCACAGATTTGGCCACCTGGTTTTCAAAAAGATGAAGATGAGTTGGAAAAAGTTCAGAAACGATTGACTAAGGTGGTTTCTGGTCTCTGGAATGTTGAGTATGAAGACAGATTGATAAAATACAATTTGCAGAAATTGGTGGATAGAAGGAGGAGCGGGGATATGATCGAGACATATAAGCTGTTAAAAGGTTATTACCAGATTAATGTCGGGGAGGTTTTGCACAGAATGGGAGAAGACAGGAGGAGAATAAGAGGTCATCCCTGGAAGCTGTATAAGGAGTGTGAGGAGCAGGTTTTTTGCATGGAGAGTGGTGAGTGATTGGAATACATTGTCCCAGAGTGTGGTGAGCGCAGAGACAGTAAATATATTTAAGGCACAGTATGATAAACTATGTGGATAACAGTGGATCTCCCACGATGAGTCTTTGACTCTATGGAGATTTTTTATAATAATAATTATTAGCAGCAGTTGAAAAACAACAACGTAAGTTTCATGTATGATTGTAGTGAGAGGATAAGCGGAATAATAAACGGAAAATAATGCTAAGAAAGGCTGTGTATTTTGTGTCACACGTAAATAAAAAAAACACACCTTCTTTAAATAAAGAATAAATTCACATATAAAAATCTAATGAATACTTCGAAACTTGCTTACCATATCCATGAGATGTCCCACTTTAATTACTGACGGAACTGCAGTTGAACCTGAGGAAGTATTTACAAAAGAGACTATGGAATCTGTGCAAGCTCCATCAGATATTTTCAGTTCTATAAAATTTAATTCAAAATAACGATTACATATTCATTAGTTCATTGATATAATTCCATACAAATTAAATTTAAACGAATTATATAAGCATTATCGAACAGAATTTTTTTTTTATTTTTTTATATGTGTGTAGGATGCGTTGCCAGAGGTCGTTGTGAATGCTTCGTCTGTTAATGAATTTAAGGAGAAATATAATAGTATTGTGTGAATAATGGTTAGTTTTTCAATGTAGGGTCTCCAGCGATGAGTCTTCTGACTCCATGGAGACACTGTTTAATAATAATAATAATAATAATAATAATAATAATAATATAATTTTATTATTGCGACATTTCTATAAAAACATACGAAGAAATGAAAAGCAATAATCAACAGTAAATTGACACTGCAACAGCTTCAGGAATATTGAACGATTTCCGACAACAAAAATCAGCTCCAGCATCCATCCATTTGAGTAGACAAGAAACTCACTGATTACAATACTGAGCGCATTATTGTGAATTTAATTATAATATAGAAACTGCCGGTAGCGTTTACTGTTAACCATTTTTTCTTAATTTACCCTTGAAATGAAGCTCCTTTCTCTATCTTTTCCTGCCATTTTCTTTTAACTCTTAAATTAGTATCCAGTTTATAAAATCTCGTTGCCAAGTTGAGCTAGTATAATTTTTCGGCCTTCCTTCTTCTTCATCAACATGCTTTTCCTCGTCCCATAAAATCATCAGGCCTGCTTGAGTTTCATAAATTCCCTATAGAGCTTTCATTGGTAACTGCAGGTAATTTCATAGCTTTTGTGCGAAGGGTTTGCCGGAAGGGTTTGTATTTTCTTTCTGCTTCTTCTGGAAAGCAGGCGAACTCGAACAAACAATGAACATATAAAAAATAATAATTAAAAGCCTATTTTTCTACCCACTGCGTGAGATTTTGGGTCTACTACTCCCATGGTGACCCAGTCCATATTGGAAGATGACAATCATCCCTGCCTACGTGGGATTCGAACCCGCAGTCCCTTGGGCGAAGAGCGGATATGCTAACTACTCGGCCAACCAGGCCGTACTAATTAACGTTAGTTGCTTCGGTCGTAATTCTAATCACACCAAAGCATTTTTTCATTTGGTAAGCTCTTTTCCCTAATCTCCCCCCCCCCCCACACACACACACTGGTTGAGCATGACTGTAGGTCAACTGCTCTTCGCCAGTCTACTGCCAAACAAACAAACAAAAACCCTGAAAATTTTCACATAATTCTCTTGAAGTGTTATCATATCTCATGTTATTCTTCATATATTTTTCATATTATACTTACTGAATGCCTGAGTTAAAGCCTGTCTATCAATATAGCCAATAAGACTCTGACTATCTCTGGAATCCACAACAGGAAATCCTCTGTAATGCTTCTGAAGCAGCTTCCCTGTTAAGAAATAACAATAATTTCATTCAATTAAAATTCACATTACGTAGATTTAATTTCAAATAATTGCAGATGTCATAATAGTAAAACTTACGAATTTCAGAGCTACTCATTCCATATTCTACAATGCTAACAGGCGTACCTCTCCTGTGGGAAGAAAAACGTAACATTTTTTGTTCGTGAATTTAATAAAAGATATCATTTGAGTTTTGTTATAAAATATTCCAACTTAAAATAAATCCAGATTACTTTAATAATAGATTTATGATTATATATATATATATATATATATAAAATATACTGCGAAGTTCGCAAGAATATAACTGACACCGAAGTCAGAGCACATGATCCCGTTGTTCTAACATCAGGATCAATGAATAGAATCGCAAGCCTTGGAGAACAGTTCCACGTATAAGAGATCAGTTTGAAAACGATACTACCCTGATCTACTCATATTCCCACTCTCATTTGAGGGCATCGAACACGTCTTGAAGTAGCACCAAGTCGAAATGGAAATGATTTCACTGTGCAAATATCCATGCCTCTATTTTCAGGAATAAATGACACATTAATTCTAAGTTTCCATCCTCAAAAGTTTTCTAACTTTTCTTCTCTCGAAGGATATAGGTCGTATTCTTTTAGCTGTAACTTTTTAGAAGTTGATAGGCACCCGATTTCAATTCTCCGACAATGGCGAGGATAGGGGAATCGAATGCATTTATATCAGGAATAGCAGAAAATCACCGCAATCTCGTGTTCATCATCATCATCATCATAGATATTATAGTTTGAATATTGTGCGAGTTCTACTCAAATGATTTGAGTTACAAGACTAAATATCCGAATTTTTTATTCTTTTCGGTGGGGGGGGGGGGTATTTACCCGCACTAAACATAGACTAACTCGAAAAAATTAACTAAAAAAAAAAAGCCAAGAAAAAGTTCCTCAAAGTAGGTAAATGAAATCGAACCTAAAGCCTTTCTTCTGCCTATCTAAATGTCATCGAATTTAATGTAGGGCGACTTTCTTGACGCAACTCCTTTGTAGAGTACAACTCTACGCCAGCATTATCACTATCTGCCATCATCTAAAAAAGCATCTATTTGAATAGAAGCTTTTTAGATGATGGCAAAATCCTATACAATGTTTCATGAATCTCAGAGAGGATCAAAGGCAATATATGTTATCGTTTCAACAATTATCCCAGTGTTTCTTTAGCTTTAATAACAGGCTTTACTGACAATAGTCACTGTTATATTCAAGCAACTGGTTTCAGTAATTGTTTGCTCGAACATCAACATTACGTTCATCACTAAGTACACAGCTAGGTTAGATGATTTCAAAGTATTTTGCTGCCTTTAATTTGGAGTGACTAATAAAAGGCAGTCAATAACTGACACATTCAAATAAGTTATTTCAGTAGATCAAAGAGCAATACCAGTTAAACTGGACTACTGCACAAGAGTGGTGCGAAGGCAGATATTTCCGATTATAGACCAGTATATAAATTTGCAGTTGCAAATATACTGGGTAGAATGGACATAAAGTATTGGAGAAATTTGTTAATACCAGAATATAGGATTATCTATGATGGTCATCATGAGTTTGTAAAGTGTACTTTAGCAGTCTACTTGCATTTTATGTAAAGAATCGAAAATGTGCTGGATAAGGAAGACTCTTATAGAGTGATATTTTTGGACACCATGAGACATTAGACAGATTACTCGCAGTTATTGTGCTAGTTGAGGAAGATGGGGATGGATAATATTTTAGTCAGATGGATAGACGATTGGATGACCGAATGATTCCAGCATGCTCTATGGGATAGTAACAACCCAGAAAGTGAAGGTAACCAGTGGTCTTTGAAAAGAGTTATGTTCTATTTTTTTTCTCTTCATATAGACTGAAAAGGGTTATTTAACTGTCTGTTTTGTGGCCGGGAAGAGTTGTAAGATTCTCATATCCAAAATCATCAAGAAGGTTTAAATAGATTGGCTTGGGCAAATGACTGGGGTTACCCTTTTAAAGTTAACAAATGTGACGTGTTATACTTTGGAGTGCGGATGCGGACACGTATTGGCGAAACTATGCTCCATACCAGGCGATGAAATGCTCCAGGAACGGAGGAGATTAGGAATCTAAGACCATTCGACAGAGGCAAGAAGTTCAAATAGCACATTGCAAGAAGTGAATGCATTGTGCATTGCTAGGAGGTAGATGTCCTAGTACCATTTTTCAAGGCTTTGATCAGATCATTTGTGATCTGATCAGATCAGATCAGATCAGATCACAGGTGAACTATCAATGACTCCAGTGATGAGTTCGCCTGACTCCAGTGATGAAGAAACTCGGGAGAAGATCTGAAATCGAATAGCTAAAATAATTTCAGTATTTTATTTTATTTTATGATTTATTCGTTTATTTTTAGTGGGGGACGAATTTCATCGCCTGGTATGAGACCACCACCCTGCTTATTGGAAGCTGAAGTGACTTTGGGGAAAAACGGTTCTATGTTTGATCGCTAGAGCAAGAATTAGAGATTATCAAACCCTTAGCCCATCCACTGTACTACGACTATTGTACTATCGGCTCGACCTCTAGTGGAATGGGGCTCAAAAAAAAAAAAAAAAAAAAAAAAATCTGGATAATAGGAATGTTTAAGTTGTGAGAATATTTTACACGATCAATACAGAAGGAATTATACTCAGAATGGAGGATGGGGGGAGCAAGAGCACAAGGCCATTCCAGGAAGTTGAGTCCTTCGTGAAGGAGTAATTTTTTTTTTTTAAATGAGGAACAGTAGTTGAGCGAAATGTGTTGTAAATATCAAAAGATTTGAACACGTTAAGGTTCATAGGATCGATTTGTCGCTAGTTGAGTGAAGACTCTCGCGTTGACTGTTATTATTACTGATCTACATCTGTAGGTCAGTAATAATAATAATAATAATAATAATAATAATAATAATATCTGCAATGTCTTCTTGGGGAAGTTCCTTGGTGATACACTACTGTTATGCTTGTTGATCCGTGCGCTCGCTCACTCACCCAAATACCCACAAACACAAAAAACGCAGCTAAAGTTGAGGAGATATCCTTGAATGCTATAGTAAAGTAAGATCAAATGATACGTTTAATAGAAAAGAAAAAAAAAAAAAGAACGTGCAACATATTCCACGACCCTCTGTTGTCCCTAAGTTGCATTAAATTGCCAGTTAACAATTACGGTGGCGATTCACTTGTTTGTACAGAGTCTGTGCTGAATATCATATATAATTCTTGCAGAATCAAAATAAAGAGGATTCCAATTTCGCAAATTATGTGCATATATACTTGTGATAGTTTTAAATACAGTATCTCGAAAACAGTAAAAGATAATACCGTACGGTAGTCAGATGATTATTTAGGTATTTTATATGAAAAAAAAAAAAACTTAAGTTCATTAACTTGTTCTGAGTTTATTCTCAAGCATCTTTGAAAAAAATGATTTGAAAAAAAAAAACAAAAACGAATTTTTCATTAGTTCTGCTGAATGCATGAAATGAGCTTCATTTAGCAAATTCTGAAGGGTGTATACAAATCGAGGTGCTCGAAATGCTTACCTAAACAAGCACGTGAAATCGGACATCGTTATGTAATTTATAAAAACCGGAGAAAACACGAAAAACCTCATAATCAGGCAAAGAATCCATCAAAAAAAAACAGCCCTTTCGTCGTATAATTCGGTAATATTATTATTATTGTTGTATGTCACCTCCAAGAAGTCCAAGGGCACGTCGCAAGAGGGCAGTCTACTCCATTATACACAACTCACCATCTTTCCTACTTAATATCCTCCTCTGTTTGCGTGGTTAGCCTAGTGGCTTTGCGCTTCGCAACCATATGCCTGAGGAAGGAGTGTCCTAGGTTCAATTCCCTTCGACGACGTGAGAGGCTTAAGGATTTTCCTCAGCCATAGCCAAGTTAGCTGGTCTTGGGCGTAAGGAGCAGGGTTTTTTCCGCTAGTTTATCTTAGGTTTTTCATCCCGCAAGCAGACAAACCGGCCCCGTGAACACACAGGGATTACAGTCAGGAATACTAACCCAGCAATAGACCTGATTCGTTAGCTATGCTGGTCCTGAGCCTAGATAAAATTTAGGGGATTGAGATGGTGCCGTACCTTCCCATAAAAAGGACGCAATGCCGTTATCATCATACGAAACTAACTAACTAATCCTTCTCCTACTACCAATTGTATTTTTTGCTTGTAAACTATGTGTGTGCCTGTACGCGGGATTAAAAACAGAGTTACCAGGAGGAGAAACCCTGCTACCTCCTTATGAGATGGGCTAACTCACCTTCAACTGAAAAAGTCCATAAAAAGATATGAGACCGCTGTCGGACCTCGCTTACTGGAGGTCCGAAGTAACTTGAAGAGTTTCATGTTAGAGCTAATAAATAAAACTTAGTGTACCCACGATATTAACGTACTGTAAGTTTATTTACAACCTTTCGTAGGCTGAAGTCACATAACATAAGCATACTCTACATATATGGATATGCACATCACATTTAATAATATACATGTAAATGTTTATTATATAACGATTTTTAAACACCATACTGCATTTGAAACTTTTAATTTAATAATGCTTAAAAACACTGCTCCTTATCACTTACCTAGGCTGCATAACGTCAGAAGCTACCTGAGTTACCGAATGCAATTCTTCTGTGTTATCCAAGTAAGGATAGTTTTTGTATGCAACAAGCGCATCATAGATGCTTTTAGTGTAGATTGCTTCGCCAACCACTTTGCTGGTGACAATGGCTACCATTAGAGGAACGATGTAGTCTACACTGCCCGTGAGTTCAAACATAATAACTATCAGAGACACTGAAGAAAACAATCTAATATTAATATACTTTCACATAACATATAATAACAATTTAATTAGTACTGCATTTTTTTTTAATATTTCACATTTAGGAAGTAAAAATAGGTAATTTACATTATGAACACTTTTTTCTAACCTTATCAGTTTAATAACAATATCATAAAATATATATCATCATACGAATTAATACTTTCTTGCTATAAATTCCAATATTATTATACTGGAGGAAGAAGTAGGAACCCGACTGGATTGTGACTGGTGTGTGAATGACTGGATTGTGTCACTTGATTTTATGAAGAGTAGAGGAATGTAAAATGATATTTTTCATATTGGGAGCGTCTGCGATGAGTCTTGTGATTCCAAGGTGGTCATGATAATACCGCACTTTCAGCATTATTACTTTAACTGGATTTAAGCTGCATAATGTTTCATAAGCATATCAGTTACTATCAGAAGTTGAAAAAAATTTAGTCGAGCTCCATCACAAATTGACTAAGTCTAAGCCCATTTAACTAAATATTAACGAATAGATCAAGTATCAAAAAAAATAAATAAATAAAATAAAATAAAAATAAATGAAAGAAAATTGACACACTCATGCAAAACTGTATTTTGAAAATGAGAGATTGCCTAAACTGTATTAAATATTCTACCTTGATAAATGATAATGCATACTCTCCTTGCTTTTACCCATCTCAATTAAATAGAAATCTGTCTTTTGCCTTTGTTTACACTTCTCTGCTGCCTATGACAGAATAAAAACAAAACAACCTCTGTTGATAAAAAAAAAAAAAAAAAAAAAAGCTTGCTTTAGTACATTGGTGCCCTAAAAACCTTAGGATGAACACTGTTTCTGAAGATTATAACTGCAAATTCAGACGAATCATCTTGTGGCAATTTGTATAAATGACGATTTCGAGTAGAAAGCAGGTATACATTCAAATTTTGGAATCACAAAGGGTGATCACGTCATAGCACTTAACAGGATAAAAAGACTGCGCTAAGAGACTTCTGTTTGAAGGAATAATGTTAGAAATTTGGAGGTCTAGTAATGTCTCAAGGACATCATGTAGAATTCATAGGTTCCCAAACTTTTTCGGGCCACTGCCCACTTTACAAGACATAAGTTTTGTAACGCCCCCCCCATTGATCGTGTAAGACAGACATAAGATGAATTAAAATGCAATATTTAAATTTTAAATGATTATCTAATTGCAAAATCACAAAAATAATTAATTTTTAAATATATATTATTAATTTCTTCTATAAAGAGCCACCGACCCCTAGACCGCCTGCATGCCCCCAAATGCTTCTGATCCCACAATATCCCCCTCTCCCCCCCAGAAGGCTTCAGCACCCACTTTGGGAACCTATGATGTAGATGATTTCACACTGGGAAGAATTATTGGAAAGCTCGAAGAAGACCACATAATTACTGATATTACCAAAGCGTTTTGAATCTCACATAGCATTGAGTCCATGCTCTGGGCAGCTTTTGAAATCAATGGAATGTGTTCCAGACGTTTGCTAAGAGTTTGCCGCCACTCTACCATGGAGCATGAAGACAGATTTTTGGTTATACCTCGACAAAGTGTGGCGAGACGCCTTCAAAAAGTGAGGCTATACGTCCAAAGGCCTGTAGTCTGCGTCCCTTTATCCACAGGTCATCGTAGACCATGTTTTCAGTGGAGTTATAATCAATAAAAAATAGACAATACACCAATGGGCTAATGTACTCTTTACAGATAAGAGTGGTTTTAGTCGTTCCGATTCTAGACGACATTTGATGTGGCGTAAAAATGTTACTGTTTACCATCGCGAGAATGTTCTTGAAAGGGATAGATACGGCGGTGTTGTGGTCATGGTGTGGGGAGGCATTATGCTTAATGGACTCACCAAGCTACAAGTGCTAGTGAACGATGTTGCAATGAAGTTCTTCAACGTCATGTTCGATTGTTCCATGGAGCTGCAGGCGAAGAATTAATTTTTATGTATGACAATGCCACACCACATCATACATAAGCAGTGGAGTTACTTCTGGAGACCAAGGATATTAATCGAATCGAGTGGCCAGCACAATTCCCAAATCTCAACGTCATAAAACAGGTTTTGGATGCAATAGGAGATGCATTGCTGTTCAAAAAATTCCCCTCCAGAAAACAAACAAAGCTTTATCCTTGCTCTGAAGGAGGAGTGGGCCAGTTTGCCTCAAGAACTCCTGAATCACGTGGTGCTAAGCATGGTATGACGTTGTGAGAACTGCAGTGCAGCTCGGGATAGACATACACCCTCTGTCCAAAAAGAAACCGAACTTTTCGAAAATAGAAGAACCTAGTGGCACACCCTATTGTATCTTTTTGTTGTCGAAAGCAGCGACCTTCATTAGTGTTGTGTCAACACTAATGAAGTTGTGTCAACTGTTTATGACACAATTTCTGACAAGATCAAGATAAGATAAGATAAGGAATCGTGATGTGATTGGTTGTTGAGATGATGACGTCATTGTGTGTGTGTGTGACGTCATGAGTTTGGAATGTTAGGAATTTTTCTGGAGACCATCTGTGTGTTTGTAACGTCACGTTGTTTAGAGATAAGGATTTGTGTCGTGATTGGTGGGGCACTTTGAACAAGATCAAGATCAAGATAAGGAATCGTGACGTGAATGTGTGTCATTATCAGATAAGTGATTTAATTTGTTAGTTGTAAATAAGTGATGTTATTGTTTTGAATGGAAAAGTAAGATATTATTAGTGGATAAGATTCGTGTTGTGATTGGTGGGATACTATGAAAAAAATAAGGGGTAGGGTGAATGGGGGAAGCGACGTCTGTGTCTTGGATGTGTATTGGTATGAGTTGTAGATAAGTAAATGGTTTGCATATGGCATTATGGGTGATGAATAGTAATAAGATAAATTTTGGAATGTTTGGAATTTCACTAGGGCTCCACTTCTGTCAGGGACATCATGTGGTGTGTTGGGTTCGTGTGCTGCATTGTGAGTGATATTTAGAGATAAGGAGTCACCACGTTATGTGTTTAAAATTTTCTGGGGAACATATGTCTCTCTGTGATATCACATGGTGTTTTGGTTTGCCTATGGAATTGTGGGCGATGTTTTTGAGATAAGATATCTTGGAATTTTCCCAAGGGTGACACACATCCATCATTGCAGTCAAGTTTTGTGTTTGCTTGTCTATAGTGGGTGTACTAATTTTCCAATACATTTTGGAGTATTTCTTTCCTGTTAAAGGGTGGGAATTCTTAGAGTAGAGTCGTTATGGAGGCAGGGTTTAGGCTTTTCTAAATAATTTACTTATATGCTGGTGAACCTCAAACACCCACACAAACACACACATTAGACATGAAAAGTTGCTAATGTATCCATGTTGATACTCTGATATGTACCCTATGATTATTCTTATGGAAAAAGACTATTCAGTATTAGAATTACGCTTACCAAAACATACGAGCAGTGATTATTGAAATTACAATTATCAATTGTTATGTTTAAGTAAAAAAAAAAAAAATTAACTTGCATTTCTTTCCAGAATGGGAACATCTTGGTACTGTCTAGGTTTTCTGAATATTCAAAATTGTTGATTTTTAACATATGTTCACAGCACAGAACACAAACACAAGTCTGAAAATGCAGTTGACTTTTTCATTATAGGTTACTGTGACTAACATATATTCACAGCACAAAAACACACAAAACATAGGAGTTGAAAGATATTTCTGTAAATAACCAGAAAATCTAGTTGACTAATTAATTTAGATTACTATCCAATTAATTCCCTCCCACAGTTGCTCATGCTATGTTTTCCCAAGCTTGGTGGGAAAGTCTATGCGCCATTTTGTTTAGGGTAAGTGTTATTTCCTGTTTTGAATTCCACGTACTATTAGAGTATGGAATTCTGACAAGTGAAATGATTTTTTTTTCAAATTGATTGGTTATTTTCTCTATTTTACTTTTAATATTCAGTTTAACTAGATATTCTAACAGAATAACTGAGCAAAATTAATAAATAAATAAAATGTATGTGAATTTATTTTCCAACACTACAGATTTCTCATTAAGTCTTATCTTAAAGATATCTCTCTTATCCGGTCGCCAAATTGTTGTACATAGAAAGAGTTTGCTGTAGTAAATTAATGCTTACATTTATTTTTTTAAACCAATATGACTATTAATTTTATCTTCGATTCCTTTTGCTCATAACCTATTTCTGTAACTGGAATTTATTTTTTTAGATATTTTTTCTTTAATATTAGTAATTTTAAGTAACGGATATGAGACAAACAAGGTTTTGAACTCTCTGCAGCGTTTTCGTTTAGAAACTTCTTTTGTCCGCACAACAAATAAATAGTTATTTCTTATTATTTCAAATGAATATTAGCTCTGTAATATATACAGGTAACCCTCATATAACATGGAACTTATACAATGCGGTTTCGATATAACACGGTCTACAAATTGCAGTAATCCTTGATCAACGCGGTACTTATACAACATGGTTTGGATAAAAACATGGTTTACAAATTGTAGTAACCTTTTATCTTTTCATGTATTTTTCACCCCGCAAATTAAAAATCAAATGCTATCTTCTTTAAATCTGCATCTGCCTGTATCACGCATCTAGTTATAAGTAGTGAATTTATATTAGGGGAAATACTCTATAGCATGCATGTACGTCAATTGTTTACTGTATAGAGCAGGTTTTCTCAAACTTTTTAAATTTTGTACCACACAAATAAGAATCAAAAAATATATGTACCACCATAAAAGCATTTCCCGATTAAAACCCAATTATTTTTAACGGAATATCACATAATTATCTTAATAATATACATTTTAATGTAAAATAATATATTACTCTTAATATATTATTTTAAGATTAAACTTGCAACAGAGAAAAGATTAAACTTGCAACAATCCATTGCTTTTGTTTTTCCTTATGTAATATGTACTTTGTTTATTATAAATTTTTTACATACGAAAATATGTTTCAAAATAAATATTAAATATGAAAACCCTTATGACATGATAATGAGACTTTGTATCCGAAAATTAAAATTCACATAAAACTGCAATAAAATTTCTTTGTTCATTTTATTCGATTCGCCAAGCTAAATTCTTGGAACAGTCAACTCGTTACAATATTAAAATACATTTTTCTGAACATTTATTTAAATATTTTGTGTAAAAATTGTACCACCAAAAATAACGTAATGTACTATTAGTGGTACATGTACCACAGTTTGAGAAACGATGGTATAGGGTGTTTAGGTTCATCGTTTTCTGTCAGGAAAGTGCTTAAAAATCATAAGTGTGTTAATCTAAGCTGAACGCTTTATTTTCTGGTGAGCTACATACAATATGTAATGCTTTTTATGTAAACATTTTATTTTTATAGTAATGGCCACTTAGAGGGATTTTGCGATATGGTTGAAAATGAAATTAGTGAATTAATTGAAGGGGAAATAGATTTAAATGAGGAGGAGGAACTGGTACAATTAATAGATAACTTTGAACCAAAAAGCAAGGAAAGTTCTGCTGAAGATTCTGATTGTGATGAAACCATTAAAGAATTCAGTTCAAAGAAATTAGCAGAAGGATTTGGCAAGAAAGTTAGGAAGTTATTTTAAGGATAATGATCCCTCAATGAAGTGCTCCGGAAAATTCATGAGACAATTGGATATTTCTTTATCTCCATGTTATGAACTTAATAAAAAAAATTGTAGCATAGTGGTAAGCAAGGTCTTATTACTGACTTCTTGATAACTAAACCAGCCGAAGAGAATGAGAATTATACAAATGATGTTCAAGAGAGTCCATGCAGTTAGCCTAGTGGCTGTATGCTTCTCAACCATATTCCTGGGGAAGTAGTGTCCTAGGTTCGATTCCCGTCGGTGACACGAGGAGCTGAAGGATCTTCCTCAGCCATAGCCAAGTTAGCCGGTCTTGGGTGTGGACAGTAGGGTTTTTCCCCAGTTTATCCTCGGGTTTTTCATCCTGCAAAGCAGGCAAACTGGCCTTGAGAACTCAACTACGGACGTGGGATACACCGGGGCATAGGGCTGACCACCTTATCCTGTGAACGGTTTGAGGTCCAATGATTATTAAACCCTCGACACCACAAGGGAAAAAAGGAAGATGAGATGTCCAAGAGATTTCAAGTGATGATGACGTCCTGCCATTCATAAATAAAGAGCATCTAAAAATGTTCGTTTTGAAGACAGTGATGACGATTAAAATATGCACTTTATTTTAAATGCCTAAAACATTTATTCATTATGTGCAATGAAGTTTACGTGCAATTTGTATAAGTTTATACTATGTATTTTGTTTCACAGTTTATGTTTTCTTCATTTATATGAAATACCTGAATTAAATATATTTTTTTATTCGATATATCATTGATGTTTATATAATTAGAAAAAAACGACTTCGGATCATAACCTTTCTTTTTCTGTGAACTGAGTCTCTCATAACGCAACATTTCTATGGAACCAAACAGCTGCTTTATACGAGGGTTACCTGTACTTTCTTAATTTCTATGTTATCATTTATTTGTAATATTATTAACAATTTTGTATTTACTGAATCTAATATACAGAAATTAAATAAAGTGAAAAAGACAGTATTTTTTTTCTTATTATTCTTCTGACTTAACATTTGCGCTGATGTTCATAGTGTATGATTTGCCACGTGCTTATGTGTAATTCATTGGATTTTTCTCCATGTGACATTTTAAAACAAGTTGAACTATGGTTTTTACATAGTTCAACTATGTAAAACCCATTTCCGTTAGTCCCAATTGACTGTTGTCCTCTCAGCCTGACATTTATTTCACAGTAGGGATATTTATATATACCTATATTAACACAATTATTATATTAGATATTCTTTCCAATACAAATAAATAATTATTTATTATTTCAAATGAAAATTAGCTCAGAAAGAAAGAAAGAAAGAAAAAAATTGTAAAGAAAAAAAAAGTTTACCCTCAAATAAATATTTATATCAGTTGGAGGTGACATCACTAAAATATCTGCTCAGCCTAGTGGAAATGAGCGAGTTCCTTATTTGAAGATATCTTTTAGTGATGTCACCTCCAACTGATACTGATAACTTTGGAGAAAAAAAACGTGTTTTTTTTCCTCCAAAGTTATCAGTATCAGTTGGAGGTGACATCACTAAAAGATATCTTCAAATGAGGAGCTCGCTCATCTCTACTAAGCTGAGCAGATATTTCCTGGAGAGAGGGATGATGGGTTAGCGTATGGGGGTGGGGGAACATTACAGGGAAGCGTTTCTTTCTTTATTTTCACTGTGCATTTATCAGTATCAGTTGGAGGTTTTTTTTCCCCCTCCAAGTTATCAGTATCAGTTCGAGGTGACATCACTAAAAGATATCCGCAAATGATGAGCTCACTCATCTCCACTAGCCTGAGCAGAGAGCTTCTGGAGGAGAGGGGGAGAATAGTGGGATGATGGGGTTAGGGGGTGGGGTGGGGGAGCATTGCAGGGAAGACCTCTATCACCCTCTTGACAACCTTTTCACTTCCACCACCTAATGCTATTTTTTTTCCAATCCAAACATTTTGGACATATGAGTGAGAGAACTAGTCACATGGTCTAACATCAAAAACACTTTTTGAGGATAAAATACTTAACATAATAAGGATAGATAATATAGAATACCCATTCAGCCACAGAGATAAGATTTTCCCTATGATGTCTCAAAGCAAGATAATCTCACTTCAACATCATATCCAACAGCATGTAGAAACATGTCCATGAATCATCTGCATGAAAGTTTCATTTTGGAAGGAACAGTCAGGGTTAAGGGTCAGGTAAACAGTACTATAAGGAAAAACAAATGACTCAAGTGTCTTTGCAGTTATGGCAAATTCGTTCAGGCAGTGCAGCTATCATATTGTGCTGTGCTGTTTTGTGTCCAGTAAAGTAAAGTAAAATAATAGATGAGCCACAAAAGTCATTGAAATTTTCTTTCTTCAGGAAAATAGTATGAGACAAAACTCTTCACATAGCTCTAAAAGGATGGAAACCAGTTATTATTTTAGAAGACATGTACATTGTGATGTATTTATCCAGGACCCTTTGGGAAAAGTTATGCAGGAAGTGGTCTGATATCCTCGGCTACTTGCAAAGAAGAGTTGACTTCGAAATGGACCTCGGTGAGTGTTATATTCTGAAATGCCAAGATGGGGAACTAATACTCGATGATACAGGAGCTGATGGAAGTAAAGTTTTCTCTATTAGTTGTGAAGAAGCTGAGAGATTTTCACCAAAAATGTACGACATTGATAATCATTTACTATTTTTGTAAACTGAATTACCAGCTATTCGTATCATGGGGAAAATTATCACTAATCATTTAAATTATCAATGGTAAAATTAGACTTTCAAGATTTTATCCAATTTGATAAAGATTCTTTATTTTGGGACATTTACGAACATTTTACGGAAACTGTTTGTGTATATTTGTTGACAAAAGAATATACAGAATGTTTAGGCAGGCATGGTGTCATTTCCATACTTTGAAATTTCCATATTTGATACACAATATCAAATGTATGGAAGTGTGGTTACCATGGTATCTAATTTAAAAACTCTTTTGCATCACCAGCTATTTTGATGTAATGTAACCAAGAAACAGTGAGTAACGAAAATTTTCTTTATTGAACTCTTTGGAAAATGTTAAGAGTGTAAACTAAATATTATAAAATATTTTTTGGTAATTACATGTTTCAATTTTTTTCTCAGTAAATATACTTGTAAATAGTATTTCAGCAAAATAAAATATGCAATTGTAAACTGAAATGAACAAAGATGTGTGTTTTTTGTTGTTGTGTTTTTCCACAGTGAATTTTTTACTGTTATTCTGATTAGAATTTGATATTTAAATCCATAACTTTATACCTTAATGCATTCTGTTTAATTATTTAAAAAAAAATCACTACTGTGAAATTAATGCCAGGAACGAAAAAAAAAATGTTGAAAACAGATATCCATGTAATTGATTATTTTAGAAATTGTCTAATGCTACCTATTGACATTGTATGAGTTATCTGAAAACAATTCGTTCACATAATCGAAAATCTGAACTGTTAGAATTTGGTTATTTTACAGAGAGACAGCAGATAATTAACCCAAAAACGTGACTTAAACTCTTAAAGTTTGGTATAGAAATATTTTTACTCTCCAGATAACACAAATACGAATTTTACCTTTCCCCATACAAAGTAAGATAAAAACACACCAACAGTATATCCAACGGCATGCGAAAACATGTCGTTGAGTCGTATGCGCAAAAGGTTCATTTTTAAAGGAACAGTCAGGGTAGGGCATAGTAAGGGTAAACAGTACTATAAGAAAAAACCATAGAGTTGAGTGACTTTGGACTTAAGGTAATCATTCATTCACTGCAGTTACTGAATTGTGTTGTGATGTTTTGTGTTCGCTAATGTAAAAATAATGCTTGAGCCACAAAATTCTTTGAAAGTTTCTTTGTGAAAAGTTCTAATTGTTCAGAATTTTGTAACAGAAAGTTAACATAAAATATAAGATCAGAGCTAATAATCAGTGAAATAATAATAATAATTATAATAAATAACTATTTATTTGTGGTGCCAAATGAAGTAATGTAAGAAGAAGAATGAAGGAAAAAGAACATGCAAAATCTATAGTAGGTGTAAAATACAAATTTCCGGTTATCCTTGATATAATTGATATACAATTTCTTTTGAATAGGACTTCAAATTTATTTCCTAAAGAAATCTGTATTTCTGATGGAATTGTTGTAAGATATGCATTGACAAAATCACCTTGTAGTTGGAAAGAATTATCCGAAAGAGTTAAAAAACAGAATTCTTGGTTAATAAAATATAACCATCAGCTGAAGTGGGAAATTGGTTCACTATCTCTGGACAAATTAAGAAATTAGATGATAGAATCAACATGCAAATATCAGATATTACTGGCCAAAGGAAGAGAAAAATCAAAAACATTAACGAGGTTAATAGGGAGGCCTGTTCTTAATTTAAATGAAATTGGATGCCCAAAATGTGAAAACATAATGTGCACTTTTATATGCTTTTGGAAACATAACGAAAGATTCTGTGCTTTTAATAATGCTCAGAAATATATGTATTGGTTTCAAAAAAAGAAATATGCAACCCTTAATTTTACTACAGTAATAAATTCCTAACGGTCACCAAATGAAAATTAACTTTTAGATGAGAGTCACAATGTCAAAAACCACATGATGACAATTCCACAAGCATGGGAAGAACCTTTGAACAACAGTGCAAATTTAACAATAAGAAGATTAAGGAACAAAAAAATAGATTGTATTTTTCACTTTATGTATTTTCTGTATGTTAGATTCAGTAAATACAATTTGTAAATAATATTTCATTCAAATAAAATGTGTAAATATAAATGAACAAATTGGGTGTCATTGATGTGTTATACAAATTTAAGTAAGACCATAACATTTCTTTTTTCTTGTGAAATTTCATGCCAAAAACTAACCAGAGACGTTTTTTTTTTTTTGAAAATCCACTCAGTGAAACTGTTTCAACTCTTGGAAGCAAAAGGAAATGGGTATAAAATTATTATGCAGAATTTTAGTGGAGAATATTTCACCTGAAAAGTGACAACAAATAAAAAGGTATCGTAGCATGTAGATAACAACTGAATCAAAATGCATATATCAAAAAATACTTGCCATTGGAAGAGAAAAATCAAACAACATTAACGAACTTAATAACTAGACCCGTTCTTCATTTAAATAATACCAAATGATGAAAACAATATATACATGAATTTCAAATATTTGAAAAAGCTGATGAATTTCTTGTTTGCTGTGAATATCTAATATAATAATTGTGTTAAAATATATATAGAAATATCCCTACTGTGAAATAAATGTCTGGCTGAGAGGACAACAGTCAACTGGGACTAACGGAAATGAGTTTTACATAGTTGAACTATGTAAAAATCATAGTTCAACTTGTTTTGAAATATCACATGGAGAAAAATTACATGAATTACATGTAAGCACCAGTGGCAAATCATACGCTATGAACATCAGCGCAAATGTTAAATCAGAAGAATAATAAGAAAAAAATACTGTCTTTTTCACTTTATTTAATTTCTGTATGTTAGATTCAGAAAATACAATTTGTTAATAATATTACATTCAAATAAAAGGTAACATAGAAATTAAGAAAGTATATATTACAGAGCTAATATTCATTTGAAATAATAAGAAATAACTATTTATTTGTTGTGCTGGCAAAAGAAGTTTCTAAACGAAAATGCTGCAGAGAGTTCAAAACCTTGTTTGTCTCATATCCGTTACTTAAAATTACTAATGTTAAAGAAAAAATAAATAAATAAAATAAATTCCAGTTACAGAAATAGGTTATGAGCACAAGGAATCGAAGATAAAATTAATAGTCATATTGGTTTTAAAAAAATAAATATAAGCATTAATTTACTACAGCAATAATTTCCCAAAGGAACCAAGAGTTCCAACCTAAACACACGATTTCTCACCTATGTACAACAATTTGGCAACTGGATAAGAAAGATATCTTTAAGATAAGACTTAATGAGAAATCTACAGTGTTAGAAAATAAATTCACATGCATTTTATTTATTTATTAATTTTGCTCAGTTATTCTGTTAGAATATCTAGTTAAACTGAATATTAAAAGTAAAATAGAGAAAATAACCAATCAATTTGAAAAAAAAAAAATCATTTCACTTGTCAGAATTCCATACTCTATCAGCATTCGAGATTTGAAACACGAAATAACACTTACCCTAAACAAAACGGCGTATAGACTTTCCCACCAAGCTTGGGAAAACATAGCATGAGCAACTGTGGGGAAGGAATTAATACAGAGAACCAATTGGATAGTAATCTAAATTAAGTAGTCAACTAGCTTTTCTGGTTATTTACAGAAATATCTTTCAACTCCTGTTTTGTGTGTTTTTGTGCTGTGAATATATGTTAGCCCCAGTAATCTATAATGAAAAAGTCAACTGTATTTTCAGACTCGTGTTTGTGTTCTGTGCTGTGAATATATGTTTGGAATATTCTGAAAACCTAGATAGTACCAAGATGTTCCCATTCTGGAAAGAAATGTAAGTTTTTTATTTTTTAACTTAAAACATAACAATTGATAGTTGTAATTTCAATTATCACTGCTCGCATGTTTTGGCAAGCCTAATTCTAACACTGAATAGTTTTTTTTTTCATAAGAATAGTCATAGGGTACATATCAGAGTATCAACATGGATACATATCAGAGTATCAACATGGATACATTAGCGACTTTCCATGTCTAATGTGTCTGCATGTGTTTGAGGGACACCAGCATATAATTAAATTATTCAGAAAAGCCTAAACACTGCCACCATCACGACTCTACTCTAAGAATTCTCACCTTTTAACAGGAAAGAAATACCCCAAAATGTATTGGAAAATTAGTACACCCATCTATAGACAACCAAACACAAAACTTGACGACAATGACGGATGTGTGTCACCCTGGGAAAATTCCAAGATATCTTATCTCAAAAATATCGCCCACAATTCCACTACTAAGGTTGGAAAATGAGTTTCAAATAGAGAGCTGTGATTGACTTTTGTGTTAAACATGGTGTACGTTTTACCAAAACGCATCAAATGCTTCAAAAAGCATATGGTGATGAATGCTTATCCCATACTCAAGTTTACGAGTGGTTTAATAGATTTCAAAGAGGTCGTGAAATGCTTGAGGACGAAGAAAAGTTGGCCGTTCTCATATCTCTAAGTTTTGAAGCGACTGATAGCGAGAATTTGTCGCATACGGCATGAATATCATGATGGCCGACCGTTCGTCAAAACACACTGCCACTCTTGGCACTATAACTCAGCTTCTAATGAAACAAATGTCATAAAGAGTTGATACAACACTAATGAAGTTTGCCACTTTCGACAAAAAAAAGATACAACAGGTTTCACCTCTAGTTTCTTCTATTTTCGAAAAGTTCGTTTCTTTTTGGACAGAGGGTGTTCCATACTGAAATGTCTCATTGCATAGTTTTATGTAAGCACTCTACATTAGTTAATTTCTTAACAATGTCCTTAGGAAATTTGTAGCTTTTGTAAAAAGGTATTCAAATTAATTTGTACGAAATTTATAACACATTTTTCGTGTAATATAATTTATTAGTATGCTGGTAATAAATTTATCTCCACATTTGGCTGTAGTCATGAAACTGTTTTCATATGCAGGTAAAAATGTGGTTTACTAGACTCAATGACACCTTCGTTTGTATATTAGGTTGTAACCCACCATCATGTGAAAGCATGCTTCAAAATATTTAAAATAATACACATCCTTAACAAAACAAATTCACTACTAAATCTGACATAAGCGGATTTTATATTATTTTTCCCATTAACTAAACTAAATTTAGAGAAAAATAATTAATGCGATTTAGAAATGATATCTCAGTAAAAAAATAAAAATAAATAAAATATAAAATAAAAAATAAAACAAATTAAAGAATTAATTTTAATGACTTCAATTGGATGACGAGCGGATAATGAACACATATCTCTATGAAGGTGCTGAAAATTTTGAACTTTCATTGTGTGGGAATTCAATAAATAATAATATTAAAGGTCGAAATTGCAGTAGGTAGATTGTAATTGGGTTTAATATGTTTGCTGCAGACTAACTGTCATCTTATTATTAAAGGGGAGTGTAGAACTGTGTCGAGATGGAAAAAAAAAAAAACGTTGGGAAATCAGTTGTCCCAGTTCTAAGCCTGTGACACTCCTCCTTTCACATATTAGTCCTAGCAGCCCATTACGGTTCGTATTAGGCATGGCCTATTACGATTTGAAACCGCGACCGCTTCGAGGATAATGTGGTTAGCCCTATGCCTCCTGGTGTGTCTTATGTCTGTAGATGCGTGTGTTCACGGTTTGCCTGTTCTGGAGGATGAAAAAAAATCTCCTATCTTCGTATGAGACCAGAGGTAGGGGATTTTTTCTCCAAAAATCTGTAAAATGTCCTTTCTTTAACATATTGAACGAAAACTATTATATATAATTTCCTGATATAGAACCTTTAAGAAAAACAATGATCAAGGTGTACCATAAAGTGTAGATCAGGGGCGAATTCTCCATGCTTGCTGCACAAGCTCATTAATTGAGAAAGAAGTAATATTTATTTGTTAATAAATGCATGCATTTGTAAGCATTCCATTTAGATTTTAGCTTAAGCTTGCGTGGCAATAATTGAGCTTTGCGTTGTGTATTGAAGGCCGATGCTTGCTCGTCTAGTCAAAAGCTACCTTGGCTTGCTCGGTTGTAGGAGCTTCCAGGTCCTCGCTGCAGCACTGTGATTTCATGTGCATGCATAGCTATTTCCGCTCCCTTCATGTCGTCTTAAATACAAGGCCATACGCAGTCAAAGTAGCTCTAGCCAGTGAGCTTCAGCCAGCCTTTACAAGTGCGCGTGTTGCTTGGGAAAATTATGACGATGTTATTGACCAGTTCATAAAGAAGAACCGTAGGGGTAGAATTTGTATTCAAGTAGCTAAATTAAAAAAGATAGAATATCATTTGTAAAATAAATGTTGTATTTGTATGATTAAATGTACATAAATTTCTAAATATATAGTTTTAAATGGTCAGTAATTCATTATTCCGCTAATCAGACTTCATTTACACCTCTCACTCCCTGAATGACAACAAGAGCAAGCGTGAATTTCAAGACCAGCATTCGCCCCTGGTGTAGACATTTCGCATTTTGTGGCTGCATGGACTGACTTTGATAATTCATGTGTAGATATATTTATATGTTGTTAATTTATTGGAGAACAACAGTAGTACAATTTCATAATGAAATAAAACGAAATTGCAGAATATGGAAAGTTATAATATTTCATTCCAGGAACTTTCCTAAATTTAAGCATGCAGTGTAATTTCTATATAATTTGGTAGAAGTTCACTATTCTCAGCGTTTTAAAAGAAAAAGAAAAGAAAAAAAAAGGGGGAATAATAATTTTCTGGTCCTTAACGCAGAGTTTAACAAATAAAGTATTAAATTTCTTTTTATATAACGTATGTTACTGTATCTTGATATATTACAATACTTATAATGTATCATAAATTCATATATAACGGCTTTAAATTTATATAGAAAATAATAATGTGTTTGAGAATAAGGGTAAAATTGTATGTGTAAGTTTATTTTGGATAAACAAAGCTACTTATACCAGGGCGGTCTGCTCATACATTTGTATGAGGAAACATTTATTTATTCTGAAAATGAAAAAATTTAAGTTCATAAATGTAGAAGATTGGGAGAAATAAATTTTAGTGTCAAAGAAAGATAGAAATCTAGGGAGGGCGCTCGATCAGAAATTTTACCTCTCTTATTCTTTTATCTATGTAAATCTTCTGCCTTTTGAAATAACCAACTCTTTCCTTCCGCAAATGAAACATCGGGATTCACATTCCTTCTAGAAAAGCGAGAAATCTTTCAGAGCTAACCCAAGTGAAGGATGAATTAGGTGATTGCATGATGTGACAGCACGGTTTTAAAGTTTTCCTCCCATCATAAAAAGAGACAAACCAATTAGAGAATATTTGCAGTTGATCGACATTAACATACCCTAGCTCTTGTCATACTGTGATGTTAAAAATAAACAACAACCAAAAAAAAAAAAAAACTCCTGCAAAATTCTCGGTAATAAACGAAACTCTCAACTTCAGAATGCTAAATCTCCACTGAAAAAAACAACACCACCATCAACAACAAAAAAAAAAACTAGTATTATTCCTTAGTTTTGTTTCTTACATTTAAAGGTACTGTGTCTATACACCGTTCTGGCATAAACAGTTTTGCTTATTCAACATTTTAAACAAACGAATTTTTAAAATATTAAAGAAAATGTCATCGACTGAAAGAATTCTGCAATATATACATCGAGAGAAGATCGTGATTTTTTTTGAGAAGATATATAATCTCACTTCAGTATGATGCACAGAAATTTTCTTTCCAGTTATAATGAAGTTTAATTATACTGTAGTTGTATAGTATTCTCCAATTAATCGTCATAAATATTATAGCAGAAATGAATTTACTTACCACTCATTCTAGTTACTCCACCAAGACATGCTGCAGCACCGACTAACGTATATAAGTCCAAAGAGAGGCAGCTATCTTCTGATCCACAGAAATACTGGAACAACCAGGTGTCTCTATATAGTTGCAGAAATGGGCCCGTTGGTTAGTTATCTGGGTAAAAAGACGCGAAATCCAACAGGAAACCAGATATATTCTACTTTCATATAAACTGGCTATATTATCTACACAATTTAAAACCGCATTAATTTTACAAAAAGCGATCAAAAATCTCTGGGAAAGAATTTTTTTTGCAGGGAAACTACTAATAGCATATCGAAATAGCTATCATATAAAATATTTGGTAATATTCTGCCTAAATAACAGGGAGAAAAAAAAAAAAATGGAAGTTTGACTCGTTTGTGAGCAATCCAATATTAAAGTGAAAGTATTTTTTCTTCTTCTTCCGCATCGCTAAAATGAATGTGTTGAAGCCACAAAGTATGTGCACACAATCCTTCCCCCTTTTTTTATATAAATCCTAACTGCAAAAGGTTGTAAAATACCTTGCATTTATTACATTGGGCTATCGTTAAATTAGATAATTTGAGAATTCCAATCTAAAGACCATATTGTATTTATATGCCACTTCAGGAAAATACTGTTGATTGGAGAAAGGAGACGTTATCCACTCAGCACCTACACAATTGCGTTTGCAACTCTACTGCAAACTTGGTAAGTTAGTGATAAAAATGAATGAAAAATTACAAACGGAGAATTAATGTTTTAGTCGATCAAAGGCAACTGGGTGGTATTCAGGTCAAATGGATAAAAGTAGAGTGCATCAAAACTCCAGGACTAGCTCATGAATGAGTTTATAAAAGTATTCTGCAGAGTGTTTGAGGTTCAATTCGATGAAAAGAGTTCACAAATGATATTCTGAGTGTGGTTTCTCCATAGCAGCAATTCGCAATGCCACATGGCAAAGCATAAAATTCCTGTGGTTCTCCATCGCTTTATTCACCAGACTGGACTCCTGCAACTACCTCTTCTGCACCCTAAAAAGCACTAAATTTTGGAAGAAACGATTTCAAGAAACGGATGCACAATAAATATCACACGACAAGCCACAGGTCAATTTCAAACAGACCTTTTAGAGATACATTGAATAGTGAAGTGAATCACTGTATCTAAAGTACTTTCCTTCGAGATAAAAAGATACTATTCTATATAATTCAGAAGCATTAATTTTTCCTACAAAAAATTCTATCCAGTGTATTTTTGAATACCCTTCGTGTAGTCAAATTTCAAGATGAGTAGCAGTCACACACACACACACACACACACACACACCTGTCCTTGTTCATCTACATATCTAGGTAATCCATCCTGATGCTGTTACTGTATTATCAATATTTAATTCTCAGTACTCAAAAGAAAGAAAACGGCACTAGCTCTTTTATAGTTTTTCCCTCAACGATGAAATTAATTTCAGAATATGTTATGTATACTGCGTACTACCACCAACTTCTTATTATTTATTATTACCAGTGTATTAACTTGTCATGTTACCACCCAGTCCTTTAAGTACCAAAGTTAAAATCCTGAAAACTGATACGAGAAATTTTTCGAATGCTAAAAGATCGCTCTCATTTCTTTCCAATCAGCATATTGTTAAATAGATCTAACTCATGCATTTCATAGAATGCAGTTAAAAATATAATAAAAATTACATTAAAATTGAGAAATATAAAAAAGCAAAGCAAATTACACAACAAATTAAGAACAGTTAACAAAAACAACTAATTATGGATAATATAAATAATATAAATTATTATTAATATAAAACAAGTATTATATTAATAGGAACTGCAAGTGTACGAGGATGGTCTGAAAAGTTCTCGGCCTAACAATGACAAAACGAATTTATAATTTCAAAATTATTTTTATCTTTCAACATAATCTCCCTTAAGACTAATATATTTATTCCAGCGATGCTCCAGCGTCATTATCCCGTCCAATCACCTCTTGATTCGAAGAAAAACGCTGACACAGCGAGGAAGAGTTTTAGTTTTGGGAAGAGATAGAAGTCAGAGGCAGCCAAATCTGGGGAATATGGGGAATGTTCCAACAATTCATAGTGCAGATCCCTTAATTTTCCCATTGCCAAAACATCTTTGTGGGCAGGTGCATTGTCCTGATGAAAGATGATTTTTTTCTTCTGCAAATCGGGTCTTTTTTCACGAATTTTTTCGTCTCGTCTAGTTAAAAGATCGGAATAATATTCCCCGGTTATTGTTTTATCCTTTTCAAGATAAATAATAAACAAAATGCCTTTAGCATCCCAAAACACCGATGACCTTTCCTGCTGATGGAACCGACTTTGTCTTCTTTGGCGCTGAACAACAGACTTCTGTCCACTGTTTTGACTGCTGTTTGGTTTCTGTTGTGTAATGGTGAATCCAAGTCTCATCCATAGTAATAAATCGATGCACAAAATCAGTTTTGTTCTTTTTAAAACGACTCTCCAACCACTGTTCAGAGATTTTCATGCAAGTGCATTTTTGATGTGCAGTGAGGAGGCGCGGCACCCATCTTGCGCAAAGCTTTTTCATTTGCAATTTTTTATGCAAAATATATCCTACACGTTCTTTTCAAATGCCTATAGTCTCAGCAATTTCACGCACTTTGACTCGCCGGTCATCCAATACCATATCGTGCACTTGATCAATGATTTCTGGTGTTGTTACACTTTTTGGACGTCCTTCACATAGATCATCTTCAAGGCTGGTACGATCACGTTTAAACTCAGCAGCCCATTTCGTACTCGTCGAAAACGAAGGACAAGTGTCCATAACCTTTTATGAACTTCGAATGAATTTCTTTTCATTCGAAGATACTCAATTTTATCCATTTCAAGGGATACAATTTTCAGACAGCTGTATAAAACAAACTACTTGGAGAATGACTTGCAATTCCACATGGATGCTTATGAGAGATGTACCAACTTAGAATAAAAAATCGTGCCACTAGTGTTGCCATCTGTGGTCGAGGCCGAAACTTTCCAGACCACCCTCGTATGTATGGAGAGAGAGAGAGAGAGAGAAAAGAAGGAAGACTCTTGAACTATAAAAGAAGTAAACAAAATGGAAAATGCGGAATACAGATTAAAAATGAAAAACTAAGAATAATCGAATACGATAATTAATATTACATTAGCAATCTAAAATATGAAGACTGCATCAATATGGGGAAAATATGACAGTTGTTAGAAACCATAAATGTAAAGTAGAAATCGAAGTAAAAATAATCGAGCATGGAACTGTCAGATAGTAAGTCGTTTAACTTCTTCATGTAGTCTTTTGAGTTAAGGATAACGGTGACATTCCCCTTGTCTGCTTTCATAATTATGTCACGCGAACGTGTCACCCTAGCTACCTAACAGGTACTAACAGTTCTTTGTATTTTGAAACCTTTTTTGCATTTACCTCTTTTTTGTACTATGCAAGCCTTGAGAAAGCTGGTCAGTTACTAGCGAAACCGGTAGGCAATTTGTAAGAGCTTAAGTACGTTGTAAATATATGGTCTATGTAACAATAAATCTTTATTTTGTAATACTTTATGACCAAAACATGTACAATTTAAATAGTCTAATGAAACACAAAGTTCGGTGCTTAGAAAAGGAAAAATGCAGAAAGGCCAAGCTATTGAACCACTTAACTTTCCTAAAAAGGTGTAGGGATTTCTCCATCATCCCTAAATTTCTTATGATCAACGGGCATATTAAATCCATACAAGCCAGAAGAATTTACCATAAAGCGTCATTGGCACTACTCAGAGAAAGAATCCAACACATCAGGTACGAATTGAATATTAGTGATATTAATTGCCGCGAATATTTTGATGACATTTCCAACAGTCTTGATTATACGACCTGGAATTATATAGACCACATGTTAGAACAGAGCTACGAGAAAACTTTCCAGTTCAATAAAGCCAAACAAATTAGAAAATTTAACGAACTGTACAAGAAAAAATACCAGACACACAATGGCCTCCCGGTTAACAAAGTGATCTTCAACCTGTCGAATCACTGCCTTTCGAAACATGAATCGGAGATTCTAAAAAAAGGTTTTAACTTTTCTATCACTCCTAATTATATCCCAAAAATGGACTTTATGTGTGGAATTGAAAAAAGTCTCTACCCACTACCACAAGGTGTAGCCAACGACATTAGATTCAAAAGCACTATCATCCTAGCAACAGCAAAACAAACACAACTGAATACCACTCCATATGATAGGAAAGCTATTGGGGGACTTAAGGAAGAACAAAGAAATAATAATTATGAAAGCAGACAAGGGGAATGCCACCGTTATCCTTAACTCAAAAGACTATAATCGAGCATGTTAATAAGATAAAATGTTTAGGAACAGAATTAAATAATTACAGCACTACGCAAAATGAAATACAAGAACAAGCAATAAAGGTCGGTAAATATAGAGATATCTTAATAGTCTTATCTGAAATAAAATAAAATCTATAAATCAGACTAGCACTAACATATGCAGCAGAACAACAAAAATTAAAAAATAAATGAAACTTCAGAATTGAAACACTAAAAATAACTGAAGATGTAACAATATTGAACGAAATTAGGAACATTGTAAAGTAAAACCAATACATGATTGAATCCGACAACGGAAAAAAAAAAAAAAGAACAGAAAATTTATATAAAAATTATATGATTATTATTTTAAAGGGGGGATGCTTTTAAACGAGGGAGAAGAACGTAAAATTGCAGATCCCTCTACAAATACATCTTCCTGGAGAATTAATCGCAGTTAAATGAATGGATAAAACTTTAAAGTATGAGCTATATAACAAGAAAATGTTGTGGAACCTATATAGTGAGAAATGCGATGAAAGGCATATGAACAGTATAAAGAATAGGCTAAGCGAGTGAAAACTGTGGAGAGGAAGGTGAAATCAGACTGTGAAAAGAAATTATCTAAAGAGATCAAGTCCGAGAGAATTCTTTTGCAAAGTGGGGAGTGAAAGGAAGAATGATTGTAGTAAATACGGACGGTAGAAAAGTGTTGAATGTGCAGGACACACATGAGTTATGAAGTTATCACTTTAACAAGGTAGATTCTTGACAGATCCATTAGTTCTCTGGAAGTGGTGACAGATCAAGATGGAAAAATAGAAGTAGAATAGATAAAGATATTAAAAATATTACAAGAGCTTGATTCCAACACAGCAGTGGAAAGTAATATAGATTTGACTATTTCGCTAATTTGGTTGTTGAGTCTACACACAAACATGATTCCTAATAAGTTGAAGAGGGCAAGATAATTCCATTATACAAGAATGGGATTAGAACTGATGCAGCCAATTACAGACCAGTCTGTATTTCTGGAATAGTTATTAAAGTATCGGAGAAGCTGGTGAGAAATGGCATTAGGAGGTGGTTAGATAACACTTTGATTCTTTATAGAGGACAGTATGGCTCCTTTAAAGATAGGTAGGTCTTGCTTTATGAATCTGCTCGCGTCTTACAATAGAGTAATTGCATAGTTGGATAATGGAATAGATAATATACTATGATACTCTGGGATTACACAAGCTCAATGAGATGGGTATGCAAAATGTTTGTGAGATGGACTGGAGATCCTTTTCAACCCTGAAAGCTGACTCGAAAAAGCTGATTCTATAGAAAACATTAATGAGTGTCTTCTGAATGTTTCTAATGCAAGGTTATGCATTTTGAACTGAAGACAAAACAAGTATTATATTAATAGGAACTGCAAGTGGGCAATGAAGCCAGAGACGGTAATAGTAGATAGTAAGTTACAGACGAATTGCTAAGGTAGTTAAATCATATGGGATAATGCAATGTTAAAAAGTGCACGAGCTTGTATGACTAAGGAGGTTATGCTCCCGGTTTACAAGTTCTTGATAAGACTAAATTTGGACTACCGCGTTCAGATATGGTCACCTGCGTTCTATGGAGACGAGGAAACGTTTGAAAACATTTTAACACTAGCAAAGTTACCTGGCCTGTAGAACTTTGTATATGAAGACAGACTAAAGGGATCTGGCATTTCAAATTTAGAAAGAGAAGCAGAAAGGAGATATAATTAAAACATACAGCTGATTTGCGGATCTTACAGTCAGTATAGATACAGAGAAAAGTTTGCAGCTCATGGCAGGTGCTGGAAGAACTCAGTCATCCCTGATTGTGGCCAGGAAGATGTACGGTCAAGTTCTTTTCATGACATGTAGTGAGTAAATGGAATAAACTGCCAGCTGACATTGGAAGTGCGTCTTTCGAGAATATTTTCAAGAAGAGGTAATAAGCACCAAGATATTTCATTACTTAAAGGGGCTTCTCTCTCTCTCTCTCTCTCGATGAATTCATAAATCCCTGGAGGTGCATATGTAATAATAATAATAATAATAATAATTTCATTTCTTATTCTTATTTTTCAATGTGATTTTAAGCTAAATAACCGCTTGACTTTATTTTTGCCTTTTTTTTATATATTTGTTCGTTGATAATTTCGCGTTGAACTTTATTGCAGCAGTTTTAAACAACTAGAATTATTTCATCGAAGATTCACATTTTGCTGTCCATAACTTGAAAAGGCAGCGATCGTTTAATCTGAAAGTTATCATGTTTATCAAGTGCCTGCCAGCTGGAACTCTTCATCTGTAAGTCAGGCTTTACAGATGAAGCTAGCAGGTGAACAGCCGCTCTTTAAATACTTACTTTTACTTTTAAAGGTGTTTCAGCTATTGACGTGTAATGCCCTTCTCCATTGCGAACGATCATTCAAGGAACCTTCTTGCAACCTTCTCCACGTACGTCGAGGCTCTCCTCTTTTCCTTCTTTTTGGTGGTGACCAATTCATCACACTCTTGAGCCATCATTTGGAGTAACAACTTGGTTTCTTGCGAATGGCTCGACTCCATAACATACTATTCAATTGGTTAACAGCATTATGGGCTTGTTTACATGATCATCTACATCTTTCTCATATATTCTCGACTTATGAATAACAGATCCTAAGTATCTAAAATGATCTTCTACTTTGACTTTACCAACTAGAAGATCTGAATCTCTGCCTTCTCTACCAACCACCAAATATTTTGTCTTGGTAAAATTTACTTTTAGATCTCTCATACTGTAAACATAAACCAATCATAAAGTCAGTGTCATCCCGATCTTAAGAAATGATCATTTAATCGTTAGCAGAATAGTGAATGAATGACGCTGTTTTCCGTCTCAATTCTCATAGTGCTACATGAGGCATTCCAACGTGCAAGAACTGCATCGAAGTAAATTTTCAACAAGGTTGGTGACATCCTGCATCCTTGTTTCAGACCTTTAGATGCCCCAAACTCGGTTGATACCAGCCCTCCACACGTAACAGTTGCTCTGCATTTTCTACATACGCTCTTAATTAAACTGATGATTGAATAACTCACATTCATCTTCCTCATCGAACCCCAGCGTTCGATGAGGAAGAGGATAGGAATGCTAATGGGAACTGAATCATAGGCCTTTTCAAGGTCTACAAAAATTAAGTGTGTTTCTTGTCCTTTGGCAACTTTTTTCTATGATCTCTCTCTCTTTTGATGAAAATATTATCAATAAAATATTTCCACCTGTTCATCTGACACACAAAAGGCAATACTCTTCTCTAACCTTGCAGTCAGTTCTAATTTTACTTAACAACCTATGCATAGAGGCCATCACACTAATTCTGTAATTGGAAGGATCATTCTTATTATCCTTTTTAAAGATGGGAGTTCAACATGATAATGACCAATGAACGCTCTTTAAATAACAATTCTAAATAAAGTGCAGCAAAAAACAATTAGATTCATCTTAACCAGGTTTTGTCTAATCATCCAACTTATCTTTAGGCATAAAGCACGATAATTAATCTTCATTAAATTAAACACTTTTAGATTGCATAGGTTTTCACTGACTTTTACTGATTAAAATAGTGGAGTTGTTCACTGATATATACATGCATTCGCCAAACAAATGGAAAACTTCCAAGTTACATGGTCTTTGGGTTGTAAAACACGTCAACAGATACAAATGTCTTTCGCAAAAGGAGCAGTCTACAACCATGGGATAATACTATATGTTATGTAACTGGAGAGTAAAAATCTGTGACTTTTAGATATTAAATCGTTCTTCAGTGAATGGTATGTTGTTATTTTTATTCAAAATACTATATAACAGTCACGATAGAGTTCAGTAACTTTTAAGCGAAACTATAATCAAATGTTCAAATCTTTTACAGAATATTAAATGATTTCAATGAAGATAATATCTCAGAAAGCTACTTACTTAACTAGATGATCCACTACAATTCCAACAACTCGTCCGATTATTGCTCCCATAGCCAAGCTTGGAACAAATACCCCTGATGGTACCTAAATAATAAAAATTAAATAAATATTTAGTATTTGATTAATACTAAATATTTTTTAGTACATTTTATAATTAATTATGGAAAAAAAACTGGAATTATTCCGAATCATATTTTACCAGATAATGACTGTAGACCAGTGATTCTCAACCTATGGGCTCTCACCCTTTGAGAGGCGTGAAATATCTAAGGGGGACGAAGAAAGTGGAAATCAAAGGAAAAACTGAAAAGCTATTTTATTGAAACAAAAGCATTTACTGAAACTATTTATTGACACAAAAACAATATAAAAACAAAAACATAAAATACACTCGGAAAATAAAATAATAAAATGTACAAAATCAATTATATTGAATAAAATAGTTACGCTTACGGGAACATATCAATATTGCAAAATATAACGAGCAACTAATTAAAACTAAACAATAACAATGAATCTAAAAATTAATGGCTTCCTTGGGCCTGTGTTGCGGAGTAAAGTTCTTCATATGATGGTGATACATTGATATTGACACTCTTAGTTCGCTTTCTATATTTAACTGAGTTCTATATTTTGTTTTTAAGGCAGCCATTGCAGAAAACCTGATTTCACAAAGATAAGATGTTGGAAATGGCAAAAGTGCACGAAAAGCTATCGACTTTAGTGCAGAAAAATTCATCATCAACACCGGCCCAAAATTCAAACAGCGATTTAGATGCAAACTGTCTTTTGATTTCGCCGCTTGACGTGACGTCTATAACTAGTTCCTCTTCATCAATTGAGAAACCTTCAGGGGTAATTTGGAATGGGTTTCTAACCCACTCGTACATTGCCATTATGTTGTCGTCGGTTATAAAATAGTTTCTAAAATTCTTCGTCAACATTGTTTTCAATAGTAGCAAATAAAACTTTGATGTGTTGCTCTTCTGCCTTGTAGGTTTTGATAAATTCTTCTATATTTCTAATTTTCGTTGCTTCACCTTTTTGTTCCATAACTCTAGTTTTTTATAAAAAGCAGTAACTTTGTCACTCATCTCTAAGATATGTGTATTTTTTTCCCTTGGAGTGGCAGGTTTAATATATTTGGTTTCTCGAATATGTCCACCAAGTAGCTCAATTTCATCACAAATAAGTGGTCTCTAAACTTCTCTGCTTCTTTGTGATTTTCCTCTTCGAAGAAGATTGCTATTTCCTCTCTTAATTCGTAAACACGTTGTAAACATTTTCCGTGTGATAACCATCTTGTCTCGCAGTAAAATAGTAATGCTAAATATTCCGCTCCATCCACGTCTTTGCAAAGTTCAGAAAACAGTCTTGATATTAAGGGTCTCATTTTACATAATTCACCACTGTTATATCTGTTGTTAACACAATTTTTAGACCAAGACTCATTTACAGCAAGAGCTTCTCTATGAATCATGCAATGTGCCCAAATACATTGCGGGGATTTTTCACTCACAAAGGCTTCTAAACTTTTAAACCTTCTAGATATAACTCGAGCACCATCAGGTGCAAATTCCAACATAATTTTTCCACTGTATGTTTGCCTGTTCAAAATATTGGACGATTTTATCGTCCAATATTTTGAACAATTCAGGTGCTGTGGCTCTTCTTTCTATTGATTTACAAAACAATAACTCTAACTGCTGATAATCCATCGCAAAATCGAATATAAGCAATTAAATTACAATTCTTTGGCTATCTGTTTGCCTTGTCAAGCTGAATTGAGAATAATTGGTCACAAAGCTTCGACAAAAGTTGTTGCCGCATATCTTCACATATATCACCTATTCGCCAAGCAACAGTATCCCTTTCTCCAAGCATAGTTTCCACAATATCAATCGCAGCTGGCAGAATTAGGTCTTCTCCGATAGTGTGGAACTTTTTTGCACCTAGCTATTTTATATGCAACTTTGTAAGAAGCTTTATTCAATGAAATGAAACGAATAGACAAAGCCCTTTGGTCGGAAAGACCTGGGTTCGATTCCCGTATATATACAAATGAGCCTCTGTAGCTCAGTCGGTATAGACGAAGCCTTTCGTCGGAAAGACCTGAGTTCGATTCCCGTCAGTGACGTGATGAACCTTTATCTGGTCTCTTTCGACTAAAAGTGTTAGTCGGTCTCATATGGAGGTAGGGTTTTTATTCACCCGGAAACTCGGGTTTTTCGACCCCAGAAAACACGCAAACCTGCCCTGAACACACGCACATCTACAGACATGGGAGGCACAGGACTAACCACCTTATCCTCGATACAGTAGCGGTTAAATAGTATGCTATCTCATAATTCGATATAAAATAGAGAGGAAAAGTGCAGAAATTGTTGACAAATGTTATTAACAAATCCATTTAACAATTCCCTTTTCACGCAACAAAAATATATCACTCTCCAATAAATTCAGTGATATTTATCCGTCAGTTTCTTTAATCACTGAGAATGAGTTTCTCATTAATATTCCGTGACATACCAACGATCTCAGAAGTTGGCTGTAAAGACCAAATAAGCAACAACCCATTATTCCTAAACATCTAAAAAATGAAATAAATAATAAAATAGAATAAATAATATATGGTTTTTATAGCAAGCTGACATTAATTGTGTGTGTGGATTACCATTATCACAGCTGAATGCGAAGAAATACACAGATCCACAGTAATAGCAATCTGGCCTGTGTTAGAAATACATAGCTTTTGCAATCCCAATTTTATTAATAAAGGCAGTAGAAATTACAGTTTTTAAATGTTTGCACAAACGCCATGAATATATTGTTTTATTTATTTTAAGAGTGCTGGAGTCAAAGGGGGGGTAGTTACCATAGCGCAAAGCAAGACAACTTAGGTTAGCTCAAAGCAGACGCTTGGAGGAAGAGACAGGGACAACAAAATTTCTCAAAGTTTTAAAGGGAATCATCGAAATCCAGACCTGAAGCAGCGTGTTCTTTGTAAGAGTAAGTTCAACTGAATCAAGTCAAGTTTAATTCACCATAGGTATTAAGCCCGTCTTTACCCTTTTTACCCATATCATTAATAAACCCAAATCGTTTTATTAAACTTAATTCAAGGGAAAAATACATTAAAGCGTTTTTAGTCAACATAAAAACATACCATCTACTTCACAATCAACGATAAGGTCCAATCATGGTACTAATGTCTTATAGGTTTATAACATTTCGTGAGTAAAATTAACAAAGAAAAAACATTAGACATATATCTCACTTGCAGCATTCACTGATATTAGCGGATTTTAAAATAAGTTTATAAAGGATGCTCATTTCATCGCACATATCTTAGTAATCTGTAGATATTATGTGGTCAGTTTATAAGACGCATCGCATCATCCATGGAGAGAGAGTATCATATCACTCACGTGTTCGTTCCAGTCTATATAGAGCAAACTGTAATAATCGGCCAACACGCAACCTAAGTGACTTTAAGAGCAGTATGATATGATAAGATATGACACGCCAATACCAATATCACGGAAACTACTATCAATAGTGTACCAGTAAAATCATCCACAAAGGAGCAGTATACTGTCTTACCGAATTCCGCTCTTGTCAGCTAGAATAAAAAAATAATACTAATAATTGACTGATCCACCATAAGCAGTAGCAACAAACAGTGGTGGTGAGATGGTTTGAAAGGTTTGCTTGGCTTTCTTCGGGCTCACAGTTCATTCCGCTGATAATAGTTACATCCAACAGACTGCTCCATATAATAAGGCGCATATCGTTCGGCATGATTCCAGAGACTTGTGATTTTAACGTACTTCACTGACATTCTCAACAAGAAAAGCTTAACTGAGCACCTAAGGGATAAAGTTAAATGAACTGTTAGCAATATAGATTCGAACAGGAATTCGAAAAAGGAATTGGATCGTTGTGAGACGGACCGAGTGACCGGCAAGTGATATTTGTTGTAAATGTGTCCTGAATACCACGCCATTAAATATCAGTGCTCTTACCCAAAAAATTCAGAGTCCTGCATAAGTGCCGGTAAGCGTTTTTATTATTATTATTATTATTATTTAACTTTAGATACTTCACATTGATAGCCATGGAAAAACAGCTAAATGAGACAATATTCGAAGAGGTATATAGAGAATTTATAAGACTAGGTGAACTACTTAACAATTGGCAGGGAAAAGTGAAACTTTACAACACGTTTCCCGCGGAAAGTGTCACAGACGTTGTCGCAGAAGATCAGTTAGAATCTTCTGCGACACGCAAAAAAGCGAAAAACAACAAAAGAACCGCACAAAGACAAAGAAATGGAACAGGATGCTTAGGGTTCGGACGCCGCTATTTCTCACAAAGAAAATGTGCCTCCGATCAACCTTAGAGAAAAGCAGAGATGGGCAGCTTTAAGATCCACAATGTCCAATCTGCAAATTGGCTTCATTAAGGCCAAAAACATGGATGAAGGCATAAAGATACGGCCACCAACAGTGACAGACTATAGAAGGTTAACCAAAGAACTGGACGATAGAAACATCCAGTATCATACCTTTGCGCTCAGCTCGCAAAAAAATTTAAAAGTGGTCCTTCGTGGTGTCAGTGAAGAAATCAACACAGCAGAAATAGCTGCTGACCTTAATTCTCAGGATCTGCCTCCAGTCAAGGTCAGCAGAATGTACAAAGCAGACAAGACTCTAGTGCCATTAGTCCTAGTAAAAATTCATAAAATTTACAAAAATATCTACAACTTAAAAACAGTCTGTGGACTCATCGTCACACCTGAACCACTCCGGAGAAGATAATCTTCTGAGCAGTGCCACAGGTTTGGCCATGCCCAGAATCTATGTAGAGCAGAATATAGATGTTTGAAATGTGGGGACAGCCACCCAACCAATACCTGCACAAAGCCGAGGACCACCTCGGCCAAATGTGCCAACTGCGGTGGCCCTCATCCTGCGAACTACGAAGGATGTACTCAGCACCCAAAGAACAGACGGATGGAGGCAGTCAATCACAGTATAAGAACACACCAGGGGCCCAGGCATCAAAACCGGAGAATCAGCGACCACAGTCGGAGACCTCCAAAAATAGAGACACCCAAAAGCAAACAAGAAGTTATGCAGATGTGACCCGTACAAATAGACCAATACCAGAACAAAATCAACCAATAGTACCTAAAAATGTAACAGCTGTTATTACGGCCTCACTAGCAAACATGCTACAAGATCTCAGCCTGTCAAACCCTACTGCAACCTCCACTAAAAGATTTCTTCGTGAAACTCGGGTCATCCTCACAGCTCTCATAAATGAATAGTAACAAACTCATTCCAGCATCTCTTCAGATCACTGCATGGAATGCAAATGGCCTCAAAAACAAAATTCTGGAACTCCGAGATTTCACATATAGGTATCAACCAGATGTTATATTAATCAGTGAAACTCATTTAAGACCCTCAGACAATCCTAAAATAAGAAGTTATCGCCTATACAGAAACGATAGATTACTCTACAGAGGCGGCGGCACTGCCATCTTCATTAAAAATTACATTAAGCACCACTCTGTGAGCAACCCTTCAATCACTAACCTTGAGATCACAGGCATGGAAGTAGTCACCAGCTCCGCTGGCAAACTGAAAATCTAGTCAGCTTACAACCCTCCCAAGAATCTCTACTACACTCTGACCTAAATGCCATCTTATGCGTCAGAGAGCCCACCATTATAGCCGGGGGATCTGAACTCCAAGCACCCTGCGTGGAATTGCACAACCACCAACAAGAATGGTTGCATCCTTTCCAATTACTTAGGATCAAGCAACGCTGTTGTGGCAGGCCCCACCGAACCAACTCATCTCAGTACGTTTGTCACTGCTGACATCCTGGATATAGCTATCCTGCAGGATATCAAACTTCAGTACAGCATCATATCTATGGATGAACTATCATCCGATCACAACCCAATTCTACTACAGCTGGGAAAACAAGAATACTTGTCTCCTCCTTCTCACTCCTACATAGCATGGGAAAGACTGTCTACAGCACTCAAGGATTATATTGGACCTGTTCCTCACATATGCACAAAAGAAGAAGTAGAAACTGCAGTTACAAATCTCACACAACAAATTAATTCTGTATAACAGTAGCTACCTCCTACAAATCTGCCCGCAAGCCAGATCGTTTGCCTGACGACAAAAAGTTATCCTCTATTTCACCTTAATACCAGCTACACTTCATCTGGGGACTACTGAAAAATATCAAAAACAAAGACAGATTCCCTTCCCCCAATATTCTCTGACCAGAGCCTTGCTCACACAGATGTTGACAAAGAAGAAGTTATAACAAACAATTTGGAGGAGCAATGCGGGCATTCGTATGAAAACTTTGACTTTGATCACATATATAAGATTCACAGCTAGGACAGACACTCACTCAAACTTCCCGACACCAGCACGGACCATATTGCACCAACATCACCTGCTGAGATATATGACATTATTAAAAATTAAAGAACAAAAAAGCTCCTGGGCCAGGCGGCATTACTAATCGGGTGATCAAACTTCTTCCCCGAAAAGCAGTAGTGCACCTGACCATAATTATAAATGCAATCCTAAGTCTTCACTATTTTCCTTCCACCTGGAAACTGGCCGATGTAATTCCTATACATAAGCCAGGCAAGGATCCTCACCTGCCTCAAAATTATCGTCTAATCAGTCTCATCTCCAACCTAGGCAAGATTGCTGAGAAGGTCATCCTCGCAAGTCTTCAAGCCTCAATAAATGAACTAGACATCCTTCCTAGAGAGCAGTTCGGTTTTCGGCAATACCACAGTACTACTCACCAAATCCACAGAATAGTGGAATACATTACTACCAGCTACAACTGGCGTCAATACACGGGAGCTGTTTTTCTTGACTTATCCAAAGCATTTGACAAAATATGGCATTTTGGATTGTTACATAAATTTATCTCAACTGGTATCTCAATGAAATTGACACATTTAGTTAGTTCATATCTGCAAAACAGGACCATGCAAGTCAAGATTAACGGCACTACCTCATCTCAGCGACCCATCTTGGCCGGAGTGCCACAGGGATCACTACTGGTTCCTTTGCTGTTCTCTGTATACATGCCTGATATCCTGCACAACCCAATGTCATCCATCATGGCCCTGTATGCAGATGACACAGCATGATTAGTCAGATCTCTCCGACCACATTTCGTTACTAGAAAACTTCAAGAAAACCTTCTAAAATTAGAAAGATGGTTCTCCAAATGGAGACTGGAAGTGAATCCCCTAAAAAGTTCAGCTATTCTCTTCACAAAAAGGTCGATATCTCCTGTAGGAGACATCTTATTATTCAACACCAAAATTTCCTGGCAGACGGAAACAAAATACTAAGGTGTCGTCCTCGACAAAAAATTAACTTTTAACCAACACATCAAGGCTACATGTACAAAGGCATCTAAAGCCATCGCTCAGATCTACCCCCTAATAAACAGAAGCAGCAAGCTAAACATCAGAATCAAACTGCTTTTATACCAACTGATGATTCGTCCTATAATTACTTATGCTTCTCCAGCCTGGAGCCACGCCTCTACTACAAATATTATCAAATTGCAACGTGTTCAGAACGAATGCTTGAGAATGATCCTAAACGCCCCATGGTTCGTCAGAAATCATCAACTTCACCGAGATACAAATATTCCTTATATCTTCTCCTTCCTACAAACTTTAGCTGCAAAGTTCTTCCTAAAGATGTCCACTCATCCCAATGATGAGTGGACGTCTTTAGCAAGCTGTAGCCTATGAGCCTACGGATACATTCAAACACAAAAGACCAAAAGCCATTTTAACTTCCTTCAGTAATGTATAATCTCCATGCCCATTCTGGGCGAGCAAACTGCTCATAATATTTTCCCTCACTGTTACCGTAACAGACAACGGGGAATATGAAAAGCTTTTCGCTTCACCTCTTAAGTCATAAATGTCAATTGTCAGATTCGAACAGTTCGATCTGTGGCGTAGAAGGCGATAGTTTGAATGGATCATCATCCCTGTGGACGCTTTCTGCATCTCTGCATTCATAACCTAATAAGCTGAGGCAGATCTGTGTGCCAAGAAGAGCGCATAAGCTATTCTTGCAAATACCTGCTTATTAGCGAGAATATCATATTCTCGCTAACAAGTAAATATACCTAATAATTGGCTTCGTAGTTCGCACCAGCGAAAGTTCGTTGTGCAACAGTACCCTCTCGCTGTCATGTGTGTAATTATGCGATCCTGTTCAAATTCTTTGTAAAAATCAAAATATACAAATGAAAGAGTTAGTGTGAACAAACTCAAGCCTAAGAAACAGCTTTATTTTCTGTAAACATTCGTAAACTTTTCTGAGTGCAAACGAAAAGTTTCATGACAAGAATATTTCAGAGTACCAGGAATGCGTTGCAGACAGTCGAACAAAATATTTAATTGGTCTCGACAACTTATTATATTTTGTAAGCTAAGTTTGCTTTTCTTAGAAGAAAGATGGTGTTGAATGCGATTAAACGTACTAACGGTATGAAGTAAATATTTGAATATTTACGAATTTGAGTCTCTCCTGGCGGAAGGCCAATAATAACGATAATCTTCTTTAAACAAAGAATATTGATGGAGAACGTTATACAGTACTGTTGAATGGCAAACTTTCAAGTGGGGGAAGTAGGAATCCCAGCTTGCAGGAGTCTAAAACTATGCATGATAAAATGGGCGCCTTACATGACGTGGCATTCGACGCCATTTTATCACCGCACTGGATGGTGGAATGGATGTTTACTCACTCTCCAACTAACAGGCCTATGGTTTAGAATCCCACTGTGAGCATGGCTGTTTGGGAACATTTTTAGGTGGTTGACCATTTTCGTTGCCCGATGCGACACCGCCATCTGCTTATTAAAGACCTGAAGTACCTTAGAAAAGTGCTACCATGTCTGATCTCTACAGAAGACTTCCGGATCATTTAACCATTACCCCACCTAAAGTATTTAAATATATGATAGGTTTTCAACCTTTCGTGGGTGAGAATCACATAAAAAATGGAATATGCATACAACTTAGCATACCATAAAAGCACGATACCAAAGCAAATAATAAAAATACCAAAGAAGACTTACCTGTATACTTATAGTGAAGATAGTGATGAGCAATTTGTAAGCTAGAGTTACCAGTAGGAGTTCGACACTTTCGTGAACTTCGAGCGCTGCTACAGCATTTAAATGGAGCTCCGTAGTTGTAAAATTCCACCATCGATTACTAAGATGCGAAATAAGCATTAAAATCTTTAGTGAAACTAGAGAAATGATTCATGATCAATAAGAAAATATAAATGAATGTCGTTGGTTAAGATAAAGTCAACGTTATGTTACTGTTTAACTTTTTTTATTCACACGCATTTTTAAATATTATTTTATTTTATTAATTTTGATTTTTAATTAAATAAATAAATAGTTTAACAATTTGCTATCATTTTAATGATCTAATTAAACATTTTAATTCAATTCAATTATTTTTAATCGTCTTCCTCTTACTTTAGGTCCAAACGGCCTGTCATAACCAATTAATTTGGCATCTTAGCAATCTAATCAATAATCTGATATGGCCATTAATCCTAACTGTCAAGTCGGCTATGTGTATGTATTGCCTGTATACTCTAGCCAGTTTATATCACATTGGATGATTTGGGTTAAAAAACTCGGTATTTCCGGTACAAGATTGCAAAAGTCGAACCCTTTCCGACCAAATAACATTGTTGTTACCGACTGAGCTACAGAGATATTAAATATATTCAAGTATTTTAAATTATTTTAATTTATTTTTTAAACATAACAGAATGTCGTCTTAAGAGCAGGTCAACGGAACTAGCTTTATAGCTATCTAAACATTTGAAGAGATAAAGTAAACTCTTCCCCCTCTTAACAGTTTAGCATTTCATAATATAATATTTAAGAAATCAACTAGTGGTATCGATTGCAACATTTTACAATCAATGCAAATTTTCATAAATAATGTGTATGCTATAAATTGGAAGATACGAAACAGAGTCCACTGCCCGATGCTCCCAAGGCGGTCAGCCCTCATACATTTTCTTTTCCCCTTAATTATCAATGATGATGATATCAGAATTCATCCATCGTATTTCAACGTGTGTGTGTGCTAATGAATCTTGACTGAAACTCTAACAAATGTTCAGAAATTTGCACACTAAATTCCTTTTAAAGCAGTAATACGACCCATATTGATTTATACATGTGAAACAAAAATAGAAACATGAAAAATATAAAAGATAAATAAAAAATGTGAAATGAAAACATTAAGAAAAAAATGTATTATTATTATTATTACGTGACACCTCCAAGGAGTCCAAGGACTTATATTGTGGGAGGGCTCTCTACTTTACTCCGCTACAAATATGAAAAGTATATAAAGAATGTCTGTTACAACTCATAAACGACCAGATAAAAAAGAGATCAGAATGGAATAAATGTTAACAGAATGGACCCAAAACGAATAGTTAAACTAGAAACCAAATACGAAAAGACCGGTGGATAGATCAAGAAAATGATGGACAGACTGCCTGCATTGAAGCATCATTGATGCAACAAGCTTGAAGCTTAAAACAAGAAGAAGAAGAAGAAACATGTTCTCTATTTGAAGTAACATATCCAATCAGTATTTATAAAATGGTTCTCGTGTATGTATTCGGTATTTTAGTCGATTCATGGCACGTCTTCGCCTGTTTTAAAAAACAGTTTTTTTATGAAATCCATTTTTGAGTACGCTTCTCTTATATAAGAAGCTTCATTTTTAAAAGTATCTTCACTTTTAAATATTATGAGTGTGCACTTAAAATGGTATCAACTGATGTTCGCCAAAACCAAAAGTACTGCGAACTTTTAAATGATTCGCTTAAAAAATAAATAAAACTAATATTAACAATAAATAAAGACATGACCACGTACAATCATGAATCCCATATACGGGAGATGAGCCGAAAGTTGAGGAGGAAAAAAAGAAAAGTTTTAACACTGGATCAGATTGTACTCTCAGGACACTGGTAGAATGAATGTTGAATATCTGACTAGTTTCTGTCTGTGTCAATAGATTTAGAGAAAGAGTGGGGGGGGGGGGGGAATTATTAACGCCAATTCTGATGAACAGTAATAATGGAAATATTCGTATTTGTAGAAAATATAATCAGAACTACCAGTCTTTTTGAAAGAAAGTAGAGATTATTGGTGGGTTACACGAGTCATTAATCAACCTAACTGCTCTCTCTCTCGCTTCTACCCAGGGTCAAATCCTTTTAGTGGTCCCCACCCCAAAAACAGTATTCAACAGTGGAACGGATTTGTGATTTGCACAGAGTTAATAGCTGTTTAAACGTGACGTCTCGGACGAAACAGAAAACCTAATTTTTTTGGATGCTGAGGAGGCCATATTTGTAATTTTATGTTAAAAAAGGTTATTCTTCGAATAACCTTTTTTAACATAAAATTTTTTAACAAGATGATATTTATCTTCTGACAAGAAGATAAATATCATCTTGTCAGATATTTGAGTGTTAGCAAAAGTAAGGTTGCTGATCGTAAGCTTCTTCTCTTTTTTTATGAGAAATAAGACACGATCGAGTTTTACTTAAAATTAAAATTGAAGACTGATATTAATATACTTATCAGAACATCATTGAATAGTAATTTGGAAATTATAATTTAAGATTGCAGAAGTTGATATGATGAAGATTGTTTTGCTGATATGTAGTGCAAAGTTTTTCAAACAAGAAAGAGGAGTACAGTACTGTATATACTGTTACCAGCAAAACTGTGCATTCGATTTTCAGTCAGTCAAAGATCATTGCTATACAGAAGGGAAAGAACCTTGTAGAATGCCAGCATTAATTGTAAAATTTCTGAGAATAATGATTCATGTAGCATCACACGAAATGTACAACTCGGAAAGAAAGTTGTGGAACAATTGCTGAAATCTGCAGACACACCATATGATTATAACTTACTTAATATACTTTTTTGTGCCAACCCGATCGAATGCCTTAGAACTATCAAGAGCAACCTCCTGAGGTTCCCACACTTTCCCATTGTATTTTGTACAAAATACAATGAGAAAGTTTGGGGAAAATTTTGTACAAAGGAATCGTTATAAGTAAGAAGATCCCCCTGTTGGTCGATAGTGATGGAAGGCTTCCAGATTACATCAAAAGAGTTAATTTTGAAAAAAGACTTAGAATAGTTCCATCAGTGACTGGAATTTGACCTCTGTTTCTTTTGCAGATCTAACGTCTATGGAAGTTACCGAGAAGCTATGAAAGAACACTTTGGTTTATTTATTTATTTTATTATTTATTGTTAATGTTTTCCAGCTCATTATTTGTGTATTTTGAGAAGTTCGCTGCTATTCTTGTCGAAACTTTTTTTTTTTTTTTTTAAATCGCCAAATAGTTCTGAATGTAACACTTACCATAACGGAGAATGTTCCTCTATACCACATGGGTTTAACAGAACCTTGATTAGATTTCTGGCATTTACTCTTGTGAATGGATTCGGAAAGTTAAACAAACTGGTTAATACAGCAATAAGAAATACCTAAAAATAAATTTGCACCTTTAAAAAACTGACATTAAATTAAAACAAAGCATATCATTGATGTATGTAATTAGGCACACATAACATTTATGTAATTACTGTGTGTGTGTGTGTGTGTGTGTGTGTGTGTGTGTGTGTGTGTGTGTGTGTGTGTGTGTGTGTGTGTGTGTGTGTGTGTGTGTTCAAGTTGGGCGCTCATCTTTAGTAGACAGGTAGGGATATCAGTATTAATGCAATAATTAATATACGAAGTAACATAATGAAATTGAAATGCTTCAGTTCGAAAAATGGCATGGCATACATAGAATGAAATAAATAAGTTGTTTTGGGAGATGAGTTAGTTGAAAAAAAAAAAGAAAAACAAAAAAGGAAGTCAGCCATTAGTTTTGCTTATACACAAAGTTTGAATTTTTCGGATATTATTGCAATGCATATAAACATGAATGGCTTTTGAAGAGATCCAGTGTTTGAGATCTTAACTTAATAATGACAGTAACTAACTAACCTTTATATGCTATCATCTGTTAAATATCAAAAGCCTAGATCGGGAAATGTATCACGAAATAACTTCTGATCAAAGCGAAGGCATCTTAATAAAGCAGTGATCATCCAATAAACAAAATTATTTAAATTAGAAAATAAATGTTGGCCCAAATACATTTTTTAAGAAAAGTAAAAATTTATCTCTAGTATGCCACTATTAAGTAAATAATAATAATTTGTTAAATTTTAAATACGATTTATATATTTATATTATATAAATACGATTTATATATACAAAATATATATTCAGCAATTACAAAATGATTTGAATAGACTGGAAATCTGGGCAAACGAAAATGGCTATCAGTTTAATGTTAGTAAGTGTAAAGTTATGCACTTTGGCGTGATTAGAGATCCAGCGGCATATTATATTAGCGGGGTTATGCTACAAGAAACTGAAGAGGCAAGGGATCTTGGTGTATTGGTGGATAAGAATTTAAAGTTCAAAGGTCACACAGCAAAAGTTGCAAATACAACTCAGAGGATAATTGCTATGTTGAAGAGAACCTTGACATGTAAGGATAAGGAAGTAATTTTGCCTCTTTATAAGGCGCTTTGAAAAGACCACTCTTGGTTTACTCTGCGCAGATTTCGTCTCCCGAGTTCCAAGGGAATAAAGAAGCTGTGGAAAAGGTGCAAAGAAGAGTTACAAAGATTATATCCGGATTATGGGATTTAGATTATGAGGACCGGTGTGTGTTGAGGCTTAAGTGCTGTGCAGAATTCATGTTGGAGGTTTAATGGAATAATTATCAGCACTGAGAAAGGATTAAAAATAATTTTAATACTTCCAATATTCGTCTCTGTCACAGAGACATCTTCAGGGATTACAAAAAAAATTTTTGTAACAACACACACACAAACGTAATAGAGTAGTGAGTGAAACTAAAGTCCTATCTAGATGGTGCGCCCTCTATGGGCATTTGCAGGTGGCCTAGGATGTAAAGAGGGATTTCTAATAATTAATGTTTCCCAAATTTTGGGAAGTTTAATGCAACCGATGCAGATTCAAAAAACAGTCTTTCTCTTTTGAATTTACTATGGTGGAGCATGGGCCTTTTTTTTTCAGGAGATCCTGTGAGTAGTATCCAAAACATGGTCTGCAAGGCCAGACTGACCATAATCGTGTTTGCAGATGTAAGATCTGTGTTCTTCTAACCGGATGGATGCTGACCTACCTGTCTGTCAGAAGTAAGCCAATTTACAGGCACAAGGTACTCTATATACTCCAGGCACTGAGAGAGGAGGGATTAGCTTATTAAACTTTTGAAAAAAAAGTTTAATAACCTCTGTAAATCCTAAACCGCCACCTCAAGCTCAACCGCTCCATATAGTAGTCAACCTATCGTCAAAACGACTCAGCGAAGATGCCGTTGGTGCCCTAAGCCTCGGACACAATTTTGCGGTCGCACCTAAAGAAGTTCCGGTATTGGATATTATGTACAACATCGAACGCGGAATATGTCACTTAGTTCCAACAGCCAATAACATTAGACTTGACGTAGCTAACATTCTCTCCTGGTCGTCACCTCCAAGAATGAATTTATCTTCCAGACAACTCTCTGCCCTCAGAAAATTACGGAAAGAAATAAGTATTGTCATGACCAGAGCTGATAAAGGTAATGCCACTGTCGTTCTTAACGCCTCAGAATGTAATCGGAAAATGGATATTATTCTCCGTGATCGCGCTACCTACATACCACTTGAACACGATTCCACAAAAACTCAAGTTAAAAAATTAAACATTACAAAAAAACTCAAACCATTCGGTTCTCGTCCCTCTCCCCGTATATTCAGCTTACCTAAAATCCATAAACCTAATTCTCCCCTCAGACCTATAGTACATGCCATCAATGCACCTTGCTACAAATTGTCAAAGCAGCTAGCTAACACTTGAACCCCCCTCACTGGTCTTACCACATCTTATGTAAAAAACTCTACCCACTTTAAAAACTTAATTGAAAATCTTACTTTAAATAGTACAGACATATTGGTCAGCTTTGATATAATCTCACTGTTTACCAATATTCCCCTAACCGACACCTTAACACTCTTAAAAAACGTTCTTCCTTCTGATATCTTAGATCTATTTTCCTTTGCCATCAACTCTGGTTATTTTTCTTGGAAGAACAAAATCTACAAACAGATAGAGGGAACTGCCATAGCCCCCCCCCCCTCTCACTCCATCTTGCCAATTTTTGCATGGAAAATTTTGAAAAACGAGCCATAGACTCTTCCCCTCTAAAACCTTCTATCTGGCTAAGATATGTAGATGATGTGTTCTCTATTTCGCCTCATGGCCCAGACACATTAGATTCCTTCCACAGTCACCTCAATAGTCTACATCCAAGAATCCAGTTTACGATGGAAAAGGAAAATAACAATAGTTTACCCTTCCTTGACATCGTAGCAACATGCCTTCCTAATGGTAAGCTTAAACCTACTCATACAGGCAGATACATTCACAAACTCTCCCACCACCACCCCCTCTCAGCAATATGGCATTATTAAAACTCTAACCAATAGAGCCCACAATCTTTGTTCCAGCGAAACTGCCCTTTCAACTGAACTCACAGACATACACAACACCTTCCGTTCCAATGGCTACAATGACTACAGGATTAAAGAAATAATCAAATCCCCCATTCCCCGACCACCTCTTCAGAAGGACTACAGAAATGCCATCACCATACCTTACATCTGTGGTACATCAGAAAAAATAGCCAGATCATTAAAAAAAGTACAACCTCCATACAGCTTTTAAGCCCTACCGTAAACTTGCTACCCTTATCCGTTCCACTAAAGACCAGCTCCCTCCTCTCTCAGTGCCTTGAGTATATAGAGTACCTTGTGCCTGTAAACTGGCTTACTTCGGACAGACAGGCAGGTCAGCATCCATCCGGTTAGAAGAACACAGATCTTACATCTGCAAACACGATTATGGTCAATCTGGCCTTGCAGACCATGTTTTGGATACTACCCACAGGATCTCCTGAAAAAAAAAACGCCCATGCTCCACCATAGTAAATTCAAAAGAGAGAGACTGTTTTTTGAATCTGCATCGGCACTCAGGAATCAACTTAATTTAAACAAATACGGTTGCATTAAACTTCCCAAAATTTGGGAAACATTAATTATTAGAAATCCCTCTTTACATCCTAGGCCACCTGCAAATGCCCATAGAGGGCGCACCATCTAGATAGGACTTCAGTTTCACTCACTACTCTATTACGTTTGTGTGTGTGTGTGTTGTTACAAAAAGTTTTTTTGTAATCCCTGAAGATGTCTCTGTGACAGAGACGAATATTGGAAGTATTAAAATTATTTTTAATCCTTTCTCAGTGCTGATAATTATTCCATTAAACCTCCAACATGAATTATGAGGACAGATTGCGAATATGTAGATTACAGACTCTGGTTAACAGGAGAAAGAGGAGTGATATGATAGGGTCTATAAACCTTTGAATGGGTGTTATAGCATTTAAAATGATGAAATTTTTCGTTATATGGAAGGCGGGGAGAGAGAACACGGGGACATCCATGGAAGTTGAGATTGTTCTGAGTCAAGAAAGGGTTAAGAGCTAGGTTTTTCTCCCAGAGAGCAGTGAGTGAGTGGAGTAATTTGCCCTTACGGGTAGTGAGTGCAGCTAGTGTAAATGAATTTAAGGGAAGGTTATGATAGCTGGGTTGGGTAATTTACAGCCTCCCTCGATGAGTCCTTGACTCCTGGAGGTCTCATATAATAATAATAATTTCACTTCCGATTAATCTTACTTAAAAGAAGCTGTATATTTGATAAAAACGTCGCATGATGCTAGGTCTACAGAAGAAAGAGAATGAAAAACCTTGGGATTTTCTAGTTTTGTTTTTTGTTTTTTTTCACAATTTTGTGGATTTCATAATTAGTCGATCCGGCATGTAGGATTTAATTTTCTCCCAGAAGAAATTTAACAAGATTCTCCATGGAACATACACAGACACATACAAATGAAAATGAGTTAGGATGTATTATGCAAGAAGACGCGAGATGTATAAAGTGGCCGAATCGTTAGTTAACCGATCTCCACATCTCCCCAGTTGTAATTCAGAGCAATATATACAGTATAATTATTTCAACTGAAAATCATCGGAACTGTCAGATGAAGCCCAGCTTATCTTACCTCAGTAACTGGTGAGCTACTCAGAGGTGATTTTCTTTTTATACTGCACCACATTACGCCGAATTTGATGAGAGCTGTTCCAATAATACCCTGAAAAGAAATTTCGTTTTAAAAAAAAGCATATTAAATGTGCATAAGAATACAACCTAAAAATTTCAAAACTTCAGATTTTCAAATATAAAATATTTTAATACTATTTTTTTTTTCATGTTACATAAGTTTAGAATGAAAATATGAGGTTTCAATTATACAGTTCATTATTCCACTAGACAGGCTCATTATTTAGTCCCCACACACGGTACTAATGTATTGCAGGCTTACAGTATTCTGCGGAAGGATTCACATAAAAACGGAGAAAAAAAATAATTTAAGCAAACGGAAGTATTCACCCTGTTGAGTACTGAGGTTACGTGTAACTTCGTCAATAGGTTGTTGCTATCACGATGGTGGGTTAATCCTATCTACATGCATAGTCTGATATGTCTGTTAAATCAGTGTAGTCTAGGCAGGTAGTTCTAGAAACTTGGTTAGAATAAACTGAGGAGCTAAACGAGAATTTAAAAAATTAGCTAATTCAACTTCAGTGGAAGGTCTCTAAAGGTTCTTCGGGTCCTAGATGAGATCGGAACTCAGGTGTCTATCACCAAAGGGTGATAAGCACCTTTATCATCGTTTATCATCGAAACGGAATACGATAAGACAGCTCTTTTGATTAGCGAATTTGCAATTTAATCGAAAGTATTAACGATGTTTTGATTTATAGCAAGTGGCTAATCTAATTAGTTCCTCAAAAAAATTAATTTAATTTAATTTACAATAAATAAATAAATAAATAATAATAATAATAATAATACCAGCGAGCTGAAGTGCTCACTGCTGTCATTAAATTTAATACTTAACAAACATGTTAGAAATAGATAAACACTGAAACTGATTATAATGTAATACAGCGGTTTCCCTCTATAATAAGCACAACAACATATCAAACGCATATTCACAGTGCACAGTTTGTTGGCTTAGTGTGAAATCCAAAGGTCTATTAACATTTTTGACTCGGGGGAAGGGAGGGGCCAAACAAGGTTCTAATAACGGAATTAGAACTCAGGTATCTTTACGAAGAAAGCGAGGCTAAACCACTCAGTCGCAAAGACCTTTTGGTTCATGAAATTAAAATCTCAATTTCAACGAATCTATTTTCTCTGTAAATGGAGAAAGAGAGGGGGGGGGAGGGAGTATTTAGAAGATTTTCTTATTTCGCAGATAAGCAGTCTAAGCGTTTTAAGTGAAGGAAACATCCGCCCTCTAAAACCAGTTGACTTGAATGTCACAGAAGACTCCAAACGTTTTCAGAAGCTTCTCACAACATAAAAAACGACAACACTATTTAATAACAGGAAAACGAATTCCCCCCCCCCCGCTTTAATATGGAAATACAGTATATAAACTGTAGTGTAATGCAATACGGAGTAACCACCACACGATTTAGATTAGTGCAGTGGAATGGAGTGACCTAACTGAATGAATCTCCTGGGACTCCATGCAGGCGCTATGTAACAGCAGCAGCAGCAGCAGCATATTATTATTATTATTACAGTGGTAATAATAATAATAATAATAAATTACGTGATTTATGAAGACATCTATCTAAAGAAATCTTTGCAACTTTTCGCGCATTGTTCAGACCATAGAAAAGTCAGTTATACCATTTTAGAGTCAGTTGCACTTTTTTTTACAGTCAGCTTAGTCTTGGTGCTTCCACAGCACATTCGAACAGCATGAACCCTCGATTGGAAAAAATATGATTTCCTGATTAATCAAGAACAGAAAGAACACTTACTAGATCTTTGAAGCCAAGGATTATAACAACAACAACAACAACAACAACAACAAATAAGTCTGGGTTAAACAAGGGAATGAAGTTATAAGAATTGAGAGGGTTTTTTATAACATTAGCGCATTGTTTATCACTGCTGGTCTGGTTGGTATATCCGCTCTCCAACCAACAAGCTGTGGGTTCGAATCCTACTAAAATCCTATTAAAATGTGAGCTTGAATGATTGGTGAATATGTTTAGGCGGGAGATTTGAAATGACTTGAAAAAAGTTTCAAGCCATTTTAACCTAGTACATAAGTATTAGTACTATGGATGGGCTGACAGCCTCTCGTGGTTGGGATTCACATAAAAAATACGACAGAACTGGAAGACATATTACTTCGATAGCTGCCTCGATTATAAATCTGAACAATACAACTTAATGTTATTGATCTTCTCTTTAACCATACTGTTACGTCCTCGTTGGATGGTAGATAACTCAAATTTTTATGCTTTATGTGTATGTGAACTGGACCGAATTCTCAGATCAGTATTATATACTTTCTACCTAGTCTTGGTTGAAAAGTCCTAAATATTTCCTCCTATCCATGACAGAATTCGAACTCAGATCTTTCACAGCCATATGATGTGTAACAAACTATTGTGACATTACTAGAAAAGCATATATGCCCAGAATTTACTCTCTAATTCGCAACCAGATAGAAAAAGCAAGTGCGATATTTTTTGCAATCTATCCAGCTTCGAATGCCACTCTTTCTGTAGCTAATGACCCAAAAGTTGCTAATCAACATTCAAGACATCTTTTCGAATTTGAATGGAAACTTTCTCCAGATTCGAATCATTGCTTCTCATTATTCCATATATATATTATTTTTTTGGCACACATTATATTTCAGGTCAAATAAAATAGCCACAAACTCTGCTGATTTTTTTTTCCCAAGGGAAGCAGTGAAAGCAATTCATGCGATGTGAGATTAAAATCACAAATCTTAGAAATGCTGAGCACTACAGATCACACCCTCTCCAGTTATTGTGGATAAATCGCTTTGTGGAAGCAGAAATCTTTTACTTGATGAATGGTATTAATAGCACGAATACAATCATCACAAAACTCCTATCTCACATCTACATATAGTAATCATTTTTCTAAACATTCTCGATAACGTATATTTCTTGCCTATTCACTTTCTGCATTTTTTTTTTTTCTATCTGTGTTTTACAACATTGTCTTAGGTGCCACTGAGATGATAAGCAACTGGATTAATCTCGTAAATATCAATTTCGTTCTTAGGGTATTTCACAATGGCATATAGCACTATTTCACATTAATATATTTTTTTCTTCTACAACATCCTTCTGTAAATATTTATTAACAGCGTATTGTGGCGAACAAACAACAGTGGATTGTGTTCACCAAATAATGTTCTTTATCAGTCATTGCGGCATTCGATGTTGGTCATCACTCACAATCATTAAACAGAATTCTTTTGTCAATTGGTGGCATAACTACGAGTTTCAACGTCCACTGAAACCGTACCAATGTTTCAGCGGACATTGGAGAACTTTAGAGATTTAGTGCCCATTTTATAGTTTTGTGCAAGTCAGTATTTTCATTTCAACTTGAACAAGATGTTTACGGTCCTTTGTCAGTGCTTGCTGATCTTATTATTTTAATTTTTTTTCTTCTTCTAGTGAAACCGCTTGAGTAGTTCATTTATCATACTTGCAGCCAGGGAAAACTGACAAAATCTTTTTAAAGGTGAACAGTTTAATGCTAATGAAGTAAATTAATGAAAAATTTAACGATATAAATCAGAATTATATGAAGAAGGAGTTGATCCTCAGTAAGATTAATATCATTAATTAATAAAATGACGGCAAGTGAATAATGCTAAGTTCAAATTCAAGAATAATTTACAAAATAAACTTCTTCGTTAAATTACTACTGTTCAAATTATTTCTGAAAACTAGGTTTATTTACCCCAAGAATTCCAATGAGGAGGAAGATGGGAAACTCGATCATTGACCATGGACGTGGATTTTCTATAAAGAACATAACGGGATACTCCTGGTTAATGGTGGTGATCCATCGATACACTGACGCTCCTACCAGAGCACAAAAGAAAGATCGCCAAACTGTCTTGAGTGGAAAATAGGAACATACCTACGTGTATAATAACACCATTATGAGAACTACCAGTCTAATACATGAGAATTAATTTTAATTGGCAACTAATGTACCATATTTTATTTTAACAAAGAGAAACCATCTTTAGAAGACACACAAGGAATTTCTTCCTTTCCAACTGTTTATTCTCATGATATCCAAGAAACCGCTGCCGATTACCGTCAGAAATGGAATTTTGCAGTTGGTTACATGGTCAATCTCTAATTAAGAGACCTAAATGGAAATCAGATTGTTGAGCTTCTTCTAAGCAAGCTGTACAACCTATTGACAATTAGCTTACGAGATATATATAACTTATAAATACCGCATTCCTATGGCTGTTGGTAAACTCCGATCCGGTGGTTATCGGTTGATTAATGAACAGCATGAAATTAAGTGCTAACAAAAGAAACGATATATAATTAATGAATTTCAGGCATGTTTTTAAAACAGGTTTGAACTCTCGTTCTTAAGATAACATTGGAATTTTTATATACAAAAGAGAATTCGCAGTTACAAAATAAGGTTAAACACTAATCGTACTTCCTGAGCGCTCACTCAGGAACAGATGCTCCCAGGGGCATAGTTGCCGACATATTTGTGTGTGTGTGGGGGGGGGGGGGCGATAAGGTCACATTGGTGCTCTCATATCCATGAATATTTGAAACTGATAAATGTGATGTATATGAAAAAAAATCGTGTTTTTTTTAGTATATTTTTATCCGTAATTCGAAACTCATCCAAGCTTTTCGATATAATTTTTCGTGTTTTACATATAGAAGCGATAAAAACAGAATAAACCTCTCGCTCTGAATTAAAGAATTTAATAGCGTCTGGGATATTTTAATTCAATTTTTTTTTTATTTTTTCAAAGTGGCTGGTTTTAAATATTATTCTTATTATATTTCAGTTATTGTTAAATTCAGTCTTGTAATAACTTTCACAATATATCACAGCACAAGTATCGTTCATTTTATTTACGTTTCATTCTTTCTATACTTTTTTTTATATATATATATTTTATCTTTTATCCCTCGTTTTGTGTCGTTTCAATCACGCTATCTCATTCTAATTGGTTCTAAAGCAGGGAGTGTCGCGAAACGTCATTTTAAACGAACAAAGTTTGCTATCTTCAGTTGGCAAATTTAAATCATCACTTAATGAAAATGTTTATTTAAAAAAATATAAATAAATCCTCCAATGCGTTTTCATATCCCAAAGGGAGCAAACGGCACTATTTCAGCTCTAACTTTTAGAAATAAGTAAGCAGCTTCTTAAAGTCGCCTGCATTTCAATGCCATGCTAGAAAAAAAAGCGATATTTTTATTTTTTTTTTTTAATATTAACCAGTATTTATTTGTATGCATTCGTATATGTTTTGTTTTGTGATCTTTGCCAAGTAGCAGGATTAAAAAAAAAAAAAAAAAGCGGAGTTTTACCGGGGGGGGGGGAGAAAAGAAAGACGATCTTTTTGATCGATTTGCTCTAGAATCGCAGAAAAAAAATCCCAAGTAAATGTATAGAATCAAACCTAATGATTTTTCTCCTGTAGAGAGCTACCACAAGGTTACATTTATTGACGTGTGGGATATTTTATACGCATAACCGGCTTATATTTCTCTATTGGATCTTCCGATAAAGATGATAGGAAATATATTGTCCTGAGTTTGTATTTTCAAAAACAGATATGGAAGTGTTTTTTTTTTTAATCTAAGTTTATTAATTCTATTTTCATCATTTTTAAATTCCCAAAAATATTTTCTGCACGTTGGAAAATGAAGTGCTATGTTAATATCAAATTGCACAGCAAATAAACTGAGCAACATGTATTAATAATATAAGATTATAGGTTCGATTGTAGTCACCTGTTTGCGCAATGTTTGTTGACTTCGATTTGTTCTAGAGTTAATCGAACTTTTTGCACAGGTAAGCAGTTTTATCTCGTGAAAAAAAACAAAACAAAAAAAAAAGATCTTTCACCCCAACTATTTAAAAAATAAAAAATAAAAAAACGTAATAGTACACAGAACTACGGTTAGAATTAGGCGATGACAGTCTGTGCATTCCCATGTCATCTGCATCTACGAGTATATAATCTCTTCACACTGGCTAGTAATACACTCAATTTTGCAGCGAGGATAAGGATAGGGACCAACTACCGGCCGATTTCTAAAAGTAAAGTTTACACTAGAAGAGTACGTCCATTTACTATGGGAAATGAAAAGATATTAGAGTATTTTATTTCATTTTTAAACCGCATATTATAAATTACTGGAAGGATAACTTTAAAAAAACGTTTTTTTTTTTCTTTGTGTGTGTGTCGTGCAGGAAGAGGGTAGTGATGTAACACCAAGTATCACTAGTAGGAATGCAACTGCTGATGTAGCAATAGTCTACCCTAAAAAGCGTTCTGTGCTCGGGTTCCCTTTCTAGAAAATCTGTGACCAATTAACGGAGTTTTGGGAGTAGGTTTTATAAAAATTCTTCGTGCTTGAATTCAGATGTAGAGTGGCATGGATGGTTTTTTAAGAGATCAACTACATATGTAATAAAATAAATAACAGTTCTAGAAGGTATAGAAACAGCCAGTAGTTCAGGTTTTTTTTTTTTTTTTTGCACAATCCTCGAAAATTAATGGGTCGAACCAGCCGTAAACTGCATTTATGCAGTCAATCAACAGTACTTTTTTCCAAAGATTCTGAGAAAATGTATTATTTCTGTTGTTATAAATGTATAGAATAGTATACGAATTCACAAAACTCGATGTTACCAAAGCGCTTTACATCGATTTTTACAGAGGTTAAGTCTAATGAGATTGTTACAAAAATAACCTTGTATGTCTCTATATATTTTATGCTAAATATTAATGTAAATAACCCTATGGGAACTGAATGTACTTACTGAATTAACAAAAATTTCTAGCATGTCAAAAACAAAAGCAATGCTTTGCCATCGGAACTTTGTATAATAGCTCTATGTAAAGGCATAAGAAAGTTGTTTACGATTTAAGTGTGTGAGAAAGTTATTTGTGAGCTCTGCATATAAACACCTTCTGGGTCAGTGTCAAAGAGATCGGCAAGGTTCAGACAAGTTTCCGCTGCCCGACAAGATAGGATTAAAGGAGTGCGCGGAGGAGAAGAAAGAACGGGTCAGTCTTAACAGAGGATCAAGGAGTCGTGCCGAATTCTTCGGGGGTTACAACGCTTCGTGCAAGGTCCCGGAGAACGTGAAATAAAAAGGGAATGAGCCGAACATCGGGAGTTATCGGAATCGGCAGTTAGAGGCAGAAGTTCCAGAAGTAACATCCTGAGGACAGGACGTTACAGCGAGCCATGCCAGAGGAGAAGTCGATCGTAATGACGAGAGAACAGCCGATGTAAAAACCCGAGGCAGTGTCGATCGGATGTCTTTTTGCCGCGGGAGGTCAACCGAAGCCAAAAACCACAAAGCGATCCTCAAGCCCGTATGCTGAAACCTCTTGCCTGAGATTTTCGAGTACCGGAATATTGCAGTCCAAAGCCCGCCAATATCCTAACGAAATTCCCCCTGAAGCAAGACTCTCCAGACAGAAGCCTAAGGATCGAGATGAAAGGAAAAGCATAGGGACTTTAGTGCAGGACCTTTGGATGAGTGTGTGTGACACAGGGCCTCTGTAAGTTTGTTCCATTTTTTGTTGTACATTCCTTTTGTAATCTAGGAGATACGTTATAGATGGACTGATAATTAACTTAATAGTAATACGTGTCTATAGAGAGTCCTCTGATTTGTTATTAATTGGAAGATAATTTGTGAGATAACTTGGCATAGCTATCTAACCTCTTTGTGAGTAAATTAGAGTTTCAATAATTTGATTTAATAAGCGGAGAAGTAATTGAGTAGATTTGAGTAATTATATTGTATAGTTATTTAGTATTGAAAAGGGAAAGCTTGTTTCTTTATACTAAAAATCCAACAGATAGGTAGCGAGAGTAACCTCCCTATTGTTTAAATAATGTACTGTACTTTGTTATTAATGTAAATAAATGTGTTTTAATTATATGTCAATAGAGTGCCATGTAATCTTTTATTTTACAATGTACTGTTCCTAAATAAACTCAGACCTGTGAGAGAGAAACAACTAAGGCATTAAAAGTATAGTTTAAGTACTTCAGAACCACGACTGTTTATGTAAACTTTATGCTAGTAAGAGAGAGAGAAAGAGAGATCTACCGGACGTATTACTGAGTCTTATGCCGATATAGAAATACCGGTGGCACAGTCTTAACAAATAAATTTTCTAGTGTTCATAGGCATACGACTAGTAAATACGAAAGCTGGATAAACATAGTACGCAACAGAATAAGTAAGAAAGGTTATGAAACCAAAAGCGCACTGCTATAAAGAATAACGAAGATATTACAATATAGGCAAACAGTCATCGTTACAATAACTCATTAGAAATCTTTCGTTACACTACATCAGGCATGGGCAATCTTTCCTAGTTCGGGGCAAAATTATCATTCTGTCTCTGAGTCAAGGGCCAGACCAAATTATTAAATAAAATAAATTAATATTAAATGAAGTAAAATAAGTTGCTACTTCATATTTCATTTATTTATAATATAATGCTTTGGTATAAAGCTCTACATAAATTTTATAATATAATGAACGACATAACAATTTAATGTGAAGATTGGCCTCGTATTTCAACTACGAGACTATCAATATTGACGTTAATATTACTTAAGGAGAATCACATAGAATTTTCGAGGTTATCGCCCGTTATTCTTGTCCGAATTTTTGATTTATTATATTTCATCCTCGAAAAAAACTGTTCACACATATATGTGCTGCGGAAAAGACAAATGATTTTTCTTGAAAAGGTGTGTAAATTTGTATATTTTTTTTCCACCAAATAAAATTTATAAAAATCCGTCAAAGCAATGATTTAGTACTAAATCAGCCTGAAGCTCAATAAGTTCCATCTGTAAGTTTTCTGACACATTATTTACATCAGCATCCATCGGAAGAGCAAATATAGCGAATGTGGAGTCTTTGTTTTTGAAGTCGGCAAACCTTGTATAAAATTGCTCTATTAGTGCCTTCAGTTCATCTCCATAACAATTATAACGGATATTTTTATGAGTTGTTAGAATAGGAAAATGATAACAATTTTTAGCTCTTATCTGACTTTCCAACAATCTTAGTTTATTACAAAAAAGTTTGACATGTCCATGCAGTTCATGAACCAATTGTCCTTGTTTTTGCAATTTAAGATTCAGTTCGTTTAGGTATCCGGTGACATCTACAAGGAATGCTAAATCACACACCCACTCATCATCTTTTACTTGGTTAATTGTGTTTCCTTTAATGTCCATAAAATCTGCAATGTCTTGTCTCAGATCATAAAATCGTTTTAACATTTTACCTTTAATCAACCACCTCACTTCACAATAATAATACACATCTTCATAATCCGAAAATAGGTCTGCCAAATACTCCTTAAATTGGCGGTGATTAAGTGACCGTGACTTAATAAAGTTAATACCTACTACAACTTCCATAACATTTGTGAATTTAATCGATTTTGCACACAGATTTTGTTGGTGGATAATGCAGTGAAAATTTGTTAAATTTTCCGGATGGATCTGTAGTTCTATTGCTCTTTCATGAACTATTCCAATAAATCCCTTCTGTGCACCAACCATTGCAGGGGCTCCATCAGTGCAAATGCCAGATAGTGAACTCCATTTAAGCCCAAATCTCTCGAAGACTGTGTTGACTGTTTCAAATATATCTTCACCGGTAGTTGTTCCTTTCAACGGCCGAAGGCCAATAATTCTTCTGTGATGTTGAAATCCGCATCAACTCCTCGAATAAATATTTCTAGTTGTGCTGTATCGGAAGCATCGATGCTGTCATCCAAAGCAATTAAAAATGCTTCCAATCTAGCAATCTTCTCTTTTAAACTTTTTTTGATATCATCAGCCATAATTTCTATCCGTCGGACAACAGTACGTCTCGACAAACGAATATTCTCGAAGTCTTTTTTCTTTTCGGGACATATTATACTTGCAACATCCAGCAAACATTCTTTGATAAATTCTCCTTCACCAAATGACTTAGCGATTTTTTCGCTTACCACAAAGCTGGCTTTGACAATGCTGTGGCGCTGCGTTCTTTGCTTGTCGAATATTTGCTGCTGGGTATCCAAGTTCTTCTTCAACTTCTGTATTTCATCTTTTCGTAGTTGTCCATCAATTTTTGGGTGATCCGCATGTCTCGAAGTAAAGTGTCTCTTCAAGTTGTATTCTTTGTTGACGGATACGGATTCGTTGCACAGCAAACATACAGGCAAATCTTTATTCAGAATAAAATAATAATCTTCCGTCCAGTTGTCTTGAAATTGACGATTCTCTGCATCTACTTTTCTTTTTTTTGCAATAACCCCTGACATTGTCCCAAATTTATAAGCGATATTCAGAACTGTCAAACAAAACACCTTCTACACCGCAGGCACTGAACAGAACATCAATGCAGGCACTGAACAAAGCACAACACCAACGCAAGTACCGAACTGACACGTTGTAACACGTTCACACACGCCGCTAGTCAAAGTGAGAAAGAGACCTTGGTTGGAGAAAACATAGTGTGTTTTGCGCAAGTCACATGACGTCAGCTTAATGTGAGTTAAGTAGAACACACCATGTTTTCTCCCACCATGAATCAGACAAACTTCGCTGAAATAGATTAAGACCGGATCAAAAGAAGTAGAGGGCCGGGGATTGCCCATATGTGCACTACATTATGAAATTTCCTGTAATATGTTGGGATGAAATTTATCTATCCTGTGCTGATGAAATTTATCTATCCAAAATTTCATTTAATGATGAAGCAAATTTAACTTCAGTGATAATCAATCATAATATTTAAGTATGGGATGAAAAAATCCTCACGACATGACTGAACACATACTAGCGATAAAACGAAGCACACAGTGATGATGTGTGCTTTCTCCCTTCCGGAGAAAACAAAAATGGAATTTGTCCATCAAAACGACGGAGATTTCGCCGATACTTCAATTTTTAGAACGGAAATCTAATACTGTTCATTACTAGACCGGTAAACTGCAACATATTCATACTGAGGTACAATATTCCTAAATTTTCTCCTTTCCTGT